>NW_011505361.1:1644-1906 GCF_000495115.2 Populus euphratica | reverse complement strand
CATTTCAACCATCTTAAAACTGTTGTGTAGCAGGAATTAGACAAAAAAATCAAGCATGCTATTTAGTTTAAGGAAACTGCACTGTTCTTCTGCAGGCTTAAGAAAATTGTCAAGATTGCTGAATAATGCAATTATTTCCTTATGCATTGACCTTTTCATACTAAGTTGAATACTTGAACCCAATTGAGCATCCCACTACTTCTTGAGCTGGTGATGTTTTTTGAACAATATCTCTTAAGTTCATTGTTTGAATAGCTTTGCT
>NW_011505361.1:0-850 GCF_000495115.2 Populus euphratica | reverse complement strand
TGTGTGTGTGTGTGTGTGTAAAACATGATTGGAACAAAAACTAGAAAGTATGATTGCATTCCCATGCACAGATAGGAAAATGAAAAGCAGGGCCTGCATTAAGTATTGAAATTCCAACTCTCTGTAACCAAAAGAGAAAAAAAATGCACAAAGTTTTTCCTTTTACTTATAAGTTGTGTTCTTTATTCAGTATATGCTCTCGGAATCCTCTTTTGACTGTTGGTATCTATTTATCCCCAAAGTCAAAGGGAGCCACCATGGATAGAAAAATACTGCTTGTATTTTGTAGTCAAAGAGATATGGTATGTTGACTTAAGAACAGTTAAAAATGGAAGAAAACAACTCCTTTGTTTCTCCCAATTTTCTGATTTAAGGTCTATATAGAGACTTGACACTCCATTTTCCAGAATATTTGGCTGCTTTTTTGTGTAACACCTTCCAATCAGATGAAAAGAATTGTGAATAAAATCTCCAAAACTTTTTGTTCCATGCTGAATCTTCTTTAGACTCGAAAAAAGAAAGATGAAAACAGATATCCTTAGAACTCATGATCCAGATAAAGAAAAACACTTTTAACCCAAATTTCTTTTTCCATTTCTTCTCCACCTTAACCTCTTGACAACCAACCTAAGGCAAAGGGTATCTCCAAAATTAACTCACCCGTAAACGGACAGCATAAAGAAAAAGTAGTAGGGGGAAAAAAACCTTAGCAATAAAATATCATCTAAACCAAGGAAAAAGGAAAAAAAAAAACAGAAATGAAAAAACAGTACCTCGAGACAAAAGAAACGAAGCTGAAGCAGAAGAAGCAGAAAGAGAACGAAAGAGCGAGGAAGATATCCTGCGAGGT
>NW_011505466.1:0-3479 GCF_000495115.2 Populus euphratica | reverse complement strand
ACACATATAATAATTTAAATTGTAGCATGAACACCATCAGATTAAAGCTTTTTCCTTTTTCATTAAAAGATAAAGCTAAGACATGGCTACAAAATTTGAGACCAAGATCCATTCGTGCTTGGGATGAAATGCAACAACAGTTTTTAAAGAAGTTTTTCCCATCTCATCGAACAAACTCTTTCAAAAGACAAATCACTACTTTCACTCAAAAACCAGGAGAAACATTTTACCAATGTTGGGATAGGTATCGAGACTTGCTTAGTACTTACCCTCATTATGGTTTTGAAACATGGAGATTGGTTTCACATTTCTATGAAGAGTTAACACCTAAAGATAGGTAAATGGTTGAATTGATGTGCAATGGAACTTTTGAAGATAAAGACCCTGATGAAGCAATGGAGTACTTAGACTTGTTAGCTGAAAATGCTCAAAATTGGGACACCGCGGGTACTTATGAGGCACCGAGTAAAACTCAACCTCATACATCTAGTGGAGGTATGTACAACCTTAAGGAAGATCATGACCTCCAAGCTAAGTTTGCATCTTTAGCTAGAAAAGTCGAGGCACTAGAATTGAAAAAGAGTGGTCAATTTAAATCTATTGAAAACATTGTATGTCAAATATGTGAAACAAATGAACACTCAACTAGTAACTGTCCAACCTTGCCTTCTTTTAAGGAATGTCTCCATGAACAAGCCCATGCTTTAAACAGTTTCGAAAGGCCCAATCATAACCCATATCCATGCTTTAAACAGTTTTCAAAGGGCCAACCACAACCCATACTCGCAAACATACAACCCTGGTTGGAGAAATCACCAAAATTTCAGTTGGAAGAGTGACAATGGAAAAACTTCACAACCACAGTTTCAAGCACACCATAATTTCTAAAATTATCATGGATATGTACCTGCTCATGCTCCACCTCCTACAAGAAATTTTGAGGAAACTTTGTATGCATTCATTGAAAAGCAAGAGACAATCAACACTCAACTTGCTCAAAGCATAACAGATTTTAAAGATACTCTTGCAAAATTCACATATGCTCTCAATTTTCAAGAGAAAGGTAAGTTTCCATCTCAACAACAGCAAAATCCCAAGGGGCAATACAATGCAAATGCAAGTAGTTCTGGAAGTCAACACATGGATCAAGTCAAATCAGTCATCACTCTTCGCAGTGGTAAGGTTATTAAAAAACCCACTCTTGAACCTTGTGAGAAAGATGATGAGTCAATCTCTAAGGGTAAGGAAGGGGTTGAATCTGAATATTGCAAGGAAAAGACTGATTCCCTGCCAGCACTTCCATTTCCTCATGCCATGACCAATCAGGAAGACATCGATGATGAAAAAGGCACAAAAAGTGTTGATGCGGATCTTTTATCAAAAGTGACAATAGATTCGACACCCGACATCACACCAATCAATTATTCTTTTCCTGATGAATCTCTACTTTCTCTTAGTTCAATGCCTTGGTTTGCTAAAAATATCAATTTTCTTGCTTCAGGATTTTTGCCAGCTCACTAGAGTACCGAAGACAAAAGAAAATTTTTGAGCAACGTGCAAAACTTTTATTAGGATGACCTTTACTTATTCAATTATCGTCCTGATCAAATATTTCAAAGATGCTTTCCCGATAATGAGGTAAGTAATTTCATTAAATTTTGTCACTCTAAGGCACATGGGGATCATTTCTCGTCAAAAAAGAGGAATGTAGAAATCTTACAAAGTGGATTTTACTGGCCCACCATATTCAAGGAGTCACATGCATTCTGTAAAAACTGTGAAAATTGTCAAAAGGTCGGATTTATTTCAAAACACAGAGAGTCTTTAGATAATCTTCTATTGACTCTTAAGTCTCATCATAGTCGAGATAAGTATCGTGCAATTCATGACTTATGAACCCATTTTCATGAAGAACATGCTTGACATAGTCTTGGGAATCTGACTAAAAAAGACCCTGTTTGCTAGTTTTTAAGAAAACTAGATGGGAAGCCTATCCCCGACCCATAGAGGGCGTTTAGGTCGTTCTTAGACGTAAAACCAAGGGAAGATGTGAGCCACAATCACAACCACCTATACATATGCTTTTTTTTTTAAAAAAAAGAAATAAATAAAGAGAGAGCAAGAGTGTGTGTGAGACTCCAGCTGGCCTACATATTGGTGGTTTGATTAGCTTTTTAATTTCTCATCTATAAAATCCCCTCTTCCTTCCTTTCATTTCTACTCAACCCATACATTCAACAAATATAGAAGTGTGTAGAAATGGCAAGTTCCTCAGGTCATCATATAAGAAATATTTGGGTTTTCGGTGGATCTAGTCCTGGGAAAGAAAAGGAGTTTTTAGAATCAGCCAATCATCTTGGTCAAGTGCTAGCTGAGAGAAAGATTCATTTAGTGTATGGGGGAGGCAGTCTGGGATTAATGGGAGGTGTGTCAATAGCTTCATTTTTAGGAGGTAGTCAAGTTTTGGGGGTCGTCCCCGAAGCTTTAGCACAAAGGGACATCATTGGAAAAACAATTGGAAAGGAACTTCAGGTTTCCACAATGTCAGCTCGAATGAATGCAATGTTTAACCATGTTGATGCCTTCATTGCTTTACCTGTTGGTCTAGGTACATTGGAAGAGATCTTTCATATTTCCTCTTGGGCTCAATTGCACATTCACCATAAACCCATAGGTTTGTTAAATGTTAATGGTTATTATGATAAGTTGTTGTCTTTTCTTGATCATGTTGTGGAACAAGAATTTCTAACATCTTCTGCACGACAAATCATAATCTCTGCTGCTACTGCTGAACAACTAATTGACCAACTACAATCCTTCATTCCTGTAATTGATCCTTCCATGAGTCGCATAAATTGGTCAACTAAGGAAAGCCGTAAAAAGCTTAGATTGGATTTGAGCCTTCATTTGTGAATTTTTGTGTCTTTTGGTTTTATTATTGTGTTTTGTTATTTCTTATTTTTGTTTCAGTGTGTTTCAGGTGATATCTTCTATACTCCATCTTTCTAGCTTAGAACATTGAGGACAATGTCTCATTTTGGTTGGGGGGAGAGGGTAGTAGTTGATAAAAAAAAACTGTTTTTCATTTCATAAAGCATGTGCATAATTGTTGTTACTAGGATGGCAAAGTAAAGGAGCTCTTTTGTTAAAGTGACTCTTGAGACGCATCTTAGTAACCATTCTTAACAAGGTCTATTATAATACTTCTTGAAATATCCAGGTTTACAAACTCTCGCATTGTTATCACTTAATTCTGCTCATATACTTATTTAACATGTATTCTTAAACCTTAATTTACACACACACAATTTAACATATGATTGTGGGTTGCATATTGGATTATTACATTATTTATGTTCTTTTGTTAAAGGTAACAACTAAGGGAAAGGGATTGTATATAATTAAAAAAAAAAGAAAAAAAAACAAAAAGAAAAAAATGATAATAATAAAAATATAGATAAGTTTGGTTTCGTAGCCTC
>NW_011500434.1:148282-158147 GCF_000495115.2 Populus euphratica | reverse complement strand
TAAAACATGCGTTGGTTAAGGAGTTATTGATACTTCAAGTGCAAAATGATGATATAAAACCATGATAAAAATGCACTTTTAAGTACTAATCACATTTGGAGCTATAGATCTCAGATTTAGGTCTACTTTATATGGATGGAAAGGTAAGACATAGGCCTACAACTTTCATATGGAGCCCAAGATCTAAAAATGCCATTTTCAAGCCCAAATTGTAGCAACAACAAAGAAGCCCGAATCTGTCCTCCAGCCCGAGCACTGTTCAGTATTTTGGCCATATCTGGAGTTCTAGAAGTCCAAATGAGCTGAATTGTTTACACAAGAAAGCTGAGACAATTGCCTACAACTTTCATGTTTTCAAGTGGCTCCAATTTTAACGTTATCAATGATGTTTTGGGCATACAAGAGAAGATAAGGATTGTCATGAAGTCAAGAGTTGGTCACCCACTCATCAATTAGTCATCAAATCAATAGTTCCCAATTTTGGCCTATAAAAGGAGGCATTTGCCATGCATTTAGGCATCTTGGTCTCTAGATCAAGATCATGCTCTTCCTTTCTCTCTTTGTATTTTTTGTAATATTTATGCTTTGCTATTATTAATATCAATTTTATGTCTTTCATTTCCTTTCATTTACTTAGTTAACTTTCATCTTATTTATGTTCTTATTTTGTTTATTTATTTTTCTTTCTTTCATTATGTCTAGCTAAGTTTATTATGTCAATGTGAAAAGGTTACACTAATGGTGTAAGAATAAGTATAGTGTAAACTTAATATGAACTTTAATGTTTGATACTAACATGGTTTGTATTTGTTATCTTGTTCGCTCTTTAATACTTTGCTTGTTAAATGACTAATCTTGATTTATGTTGTATAACACTTGGTACAACAAATGCTTGGCACTTTCATAGTTCATACTGTATGGTATAACCGACACCTGAGCTATGAAAGGAACTTGATTTGTTGTTAACATAAGTTATAATCATGAATGCTTGACGAGATTTACAAGTACTAGCATTAATCGAATACGATGACTAATGTAATCATGTTAATAATCTATAATCTGATTGGAACCTCCTTTGTGTGTGGTTTCCAATTGAATAATAAGAGTTTATACTATACTTGTTTGATATACCATTAGTGGAACCTCTAACCTTGACATTTGTTATTATTATTGTTTAATCCTTACATTAATTTTCCTTCTCCAAATTCTCATCATCTTCTTCTTCTTCTCTTTCTTTATTATTATTATTATTACTATTATTATAGTTGTTGTTGTTATTGTTATTGTTGTTGTTATTATTGCTATTATTGTTTTTTTATAATTGTTGTTTATAATTTGTACAATTAACCTCCCTGTGGTTCGACTCCGGTCTTGCCGGGTTATTTATTACTTCGACACTCCTGCACTTGGGAGAAGAGATCAATCTTTTCGTCGTGTCAAGTTTTTGGCGCCGTTGCCGGGGAGGTAAGTTATTGTATAAATTAAATATTTTATTTTATTTTATTTTCACTTTTATTTGTTTTACTAATTGTTGTTTCTTTTTCTTTTTCTTTTTTCTTTTCTTTTCTTTTGTATTTGCATGAGAGTTTGGACACATACATTAAGTGGTAGACTTTCTAGAAAATCATCATTTTCTTCAGAAAACATGGCCGAAGAAGATAATCAATCAATTCATAATGAGAATAATGAGAATAATCGTGTTAGAACACTTAGAGATCATATGAATCCAACAAGAACAAGTGCACCATCATGTATTGTTTTTCCTCCTGATGCATCTCATTTTAATTTTAAGCCAGGTATTATTCAACTTTTACCCACTTTTCATGGCTTAGAATTAAAAAATCCATACTTACACTTAAGAGAATTTAAAGAAGTTGGTAACACTTATAATGACTTAAATTGTAGCATGAACACCATCAGATTAAAGCTTTTTCCTTTTTCACTTAAATTGCAACACATATAATAATTTAAATTGTAGCATGAACACCATCAGATTAAAGCTTTTTCCTTTTTCATTAAAAGATAAAGCTAAAACATGACTACAAAATATTAGGTCAGGATCCATTCATGCTTGGTGCTTGACCGCTTTTTATGATCGACTTGTTTTAACTCGCAAGTGCACGAGTGTGCGATGTAGCAATTAACTCGGTAAGATCGAGGTCATATCCACAAAGAGCTAGATCTGGAAATTAAGCTAAGTAACAAAAAAAACTCAAGAGAAATTAAATTAACAATAACTTGGTTGAAAATAATTGATGGATTTGCTTTTAAAGATAAAAAAAAAATGTAAATAGATTTTAAATGACAAGAAAAAGTAAGTCTTGGTCCAAATCAATTTTAATGGTGATGTATTGGTGATTTCTTCAACATATATAAGATAACTCAACCTAATATCAACAATGGTGATATTACATCGGAAGATATTACAATGAAGATTAGAAAGATGAAGATTGATTATTGCTTAAGAATAAACGAGTACTTTCATATTAAGTAAGACATTGAATCAAGCAATCTCTATACCAAAACTAAAGTTTGTGCATAAAAATTCAAGATTATAACATTACCTAAATGATTTCTAAAATTTCTTTACAATAATAAATCATTCATGAAGAAAATAAGAAGATAAACATTAAGATTCATTCATATCCTAAAGAACTCACCTCAATTACCATTATCCTTGATTTGGATCCAAGAAAGAGTTTAGCCAACCATGATTATATATAAGAACACTTCAATAAACATGAAAGAACTTGAATCCAACTGAAATAATAAGTTTTACAAACTAAAGAACCGAAATCTATAAAGAAGAACACAATACAATTTTAGAAAAAATTTGGACACAAATCTGACTCTAAATTTGGACAGCAATTCGACCCTCTTAGAAGCTTTTTTTCGAGAAGTCTCTTAGAGACATATTTATAGGCAATTCTATCACCTTTCCGAATCATTAAAGAACATCTCATTTGGACACCTGAGTCAAAAGTTATGGGCAAAACACCGAAAGGTGTTCTGAAAAATCAAATCAAGACAGCTTTACAACTACTTTGGTGCACTTTTTCTTCCTCATTTATGAGGTGTCTCCTTCTTCTTTTTGACCCAAAATAATGTTAAAATATCCCCTCCAACTTTCCATCCATGTCCTTGCCTTCTTGGATCAATGGATTACCCAAAATAAATCAATTGTTATTTGTTGTGTGGACATGTAAGATCATGGATTGTGTTTGGGTTGATTTGGGGTTGATTTAGGGCTGATTTGGGGCTGATTTTGGGCTGAATTTGAGCATCAAATAAGTATACAAATGTACTTATTATTTGGGCTAAGATTGACATTGAAACCTTGAGTGTTTAATGGTTGAAGTTTGCACACAACATAAGGCAAGTTTGGGCTTGAAATAAATCATATGATATTCTTTTCTAGAATTGGAATAGAATTGATTTTTGGGACAAATTTGGAGCACTTATTTGAACCAAGATTTGCTTCAATCTTCAACTAAATGTCTCTTCAATTCTTTGTTCTGAATTCCGACGTTGAATTTTCTGAATTAATTCATTTAAGCTCCAAAAACCTATCGAAACATTAAAACAAACTTCATTACTAAAAAACACATCAATTATTATAAAAACAACCAAATAAAAACAATAAATACATATGTAAAATAAGAGACTTAATGACACTTTTGATGCACAATCACACCCCCCAACTTAGATTTTGCTAGTCCTCAAGCAAAAGAAAACATAAAACCTTTAAAATAAAAATAATAATAATAACAACCATAATTAGGCTCGATTCATCACACTTGAAGGACCTATCATGTAAACATTGGTATCTTTAACTTAGTGTACACAATAGCAAATAAAGAAAAATAAGCATACTCACACTCTAAATCAAACATCCATACAAAATTTCCAAATTAAGTCATATTTATCGTGCAACCAACATAATTGATTCATATGAAAACTCAACTTGTAATCTTCCCTTCTCACCAACACAAACAAGGTAGCAAACTAGAGAAATATCTACATATATATTTTTTTCTTTTTCTTTTTTTCTTTTTTTTTGAAGATATGATTTATTCTTTGTCTTTAAGTTGTCACTTCCCTTTTGACGCGAATACAAACATTTGTGATGAATGCACCCGGTTACTCACAAAGTCACAAACTTAAAGTGCTTTGCATACTCATATTTCAAGCTGCCGTTTGACGTAAAGATAAACATTTGTGATGAATACCCCTAGTTACTAAGCAACTCAAAACATTGGAGTAGATAGAACTTTGTACACATTTATTTATTTATGTAATGATTATTATTCTATTTACTTAAACCTTGTTTAGGACTAGATCAAAAGGGATAATCACAAGTAAAGCATCATACTCATCTTTCATGCATATTCACACAACTCACACAACTTTTACAAGGAAAGATGTACTTCAGTAATCTTAAAAAAAAGTATGCTATATCTTGCTTTATAAGATATTATCTATCCCAAATTAAAGCATGCAATGTTTAACACAATAATGAACCCAAAAAGGTAATGATGATCCTCAACAAGTCTCATTCACATACCAATGCAAGTATTTTTTTTATTTTTTTTTAACAAGCATGGTTATCTCAAGCATGGTTAAAATTAAGTTTTACATTATCCTCAATGTAAAAGAGAAAGAGAAGAAAAGTATAAAGATTAGAAAATTGTTACTCCCCTTCTGTTTTCAAGGATGAATGTCTGATTGAATTGGGCATGAGCTGACTTCTTGCTTGATTTTTTTTTTAACCTGCACATCACAACTAAAAGAAAACATTGATGTTTTTTTTTTGAAAATAAAAAACCTCACACCCCCCAACTTAAAATAATGCATTGTCTCGAATGCATGAACAAGAAAATATAAGAGATGGAAGAAAGAAGAAGAAAATGAAAATGAAAATAAAAATAAAAATAAAAATAAAATAAAAATAAAAACTCATTACTTTTGATACTACAATGGTATTGGATCTTCAAGATCCAATGTCTCAACTTCAGCCACAAAATTTTCAAGATAAAGTTTCAATCGATGACCATTTACTTTGAAAATATTTCCATTCTTGGGATTTTCTACCTCAAATGCACCATGCTCAGAGATGGATTTAATCACAAATGGACCAATCCATTTTGTCCTCAACTTCCCAGGAAAGAGATGTAATCGTGGATTATACAAGAGAACCTTTTGACCAACATGAAAGGATTTTCTAAGAATATGTTTATCATGCAAAGTTTTCATCTTATGTTTTGAAATTTTTGCATTTTCAAATGCATCATTTCTTAACTCCTTTAATTCATCCAATTGAAGCTTTCTATTTTTGCCAACCTCGTTTTCATTGTCATTGAATTGCCGAATGGCCCAATATGCACGGTGCTCAATCTCAACAGGGAGATGACAAGGCTTTCCATAAACTAGACTATAAAGAGACATTCCTAAAGAGGTCTTATAAGTAGTGCGATATGCCCACAAAGCATCAACTAGTCGTAGGGACCAATCTTTACGGTTTGGATTGACTGTTTTCTCTAAAATGTTCTTGATCTCCCTATTTGCCAACTCAGCTTGGCCACTAGTCTGTGGGTGATAGGGGGTACTGACCTTGTGAATTACACCATATTTTCTCATCAAAATCCCAATGGGCTTGTTACAAAAATGTTTTCCCCCATCACTAATCATAGCCCGGGGCATGCCAAAACGAGAGAAAATATTTTCTTTCAAGAATTTGACCACAACTCGATGGTCATTGGTTCGAGATGCAATGGCCTCCACCCATTTAGACACATAATCAACAGCTACAAGGATGAATTGGTAACCAAATGAACTTGGAAAAGGTCCCATGAAATCAATCCCCCAACAATCAAATATTTCCAAAACAAGGATGGGGTTAAGGGGCATCATGTTACGCCTAGTGAGGCTACCTAGTCGTTGGCATCGGTCACATGCAACACAGAATGCATGAACATCTTTAAACATGGTAGGCCAATAAAAACCACACTGCAAAATTTTGGCAATGGTTTTCTTGGAAGAGAAATGCCCACCACAGGCTAATGCATGACAAAAATTAATGACCCTTGGAATTTCATGATCAGGGATGCACCGCCTAATAATTTGGTCAGGACAGTATTTAAATAGGTAGGGGTCATCCCAAAAAAAGGTGCGCACATTGCGCAAGAATTTTTGTTTGTCAAGTTTAGACCAATGAGAAGGAATCTGACTTGTGGCTAGGTAATTTGCTATGTCAGCATACCATGGAGAACCAATGTAAGAGAGAGTACCTGCACAAAATAAATTTTCATCAGCAAAGAGTTCATTTATTGGAGATTCATCAATTATGGTCTTATAGCTTGAAAGACGAGACAAATGATCAGCCACTACATTCTCTACTCCCTTTTTTATCTCGAATTTCAAGGTTACACTCTTGGAGTAGGAGGATCCATCGAATCAAACGTGGTTTGGCATCTTGTTTTGTGAGCAAATATTTCAATGCTGCATGATCAGTGAAAACAATAACAAGAGATCCAACCAAATAAGACCTAAACTTGTCTAATGCAAAGACCACAGCTAAGAGTTCCTTTTCAGTTGTAGTGTAATTCAATTGAGCATCATTCAAAGTCTTGCTAGCATAATATATGACATGAGGTTTCTTGTCTTTTCTTTGCCCTAAAACAGCCCCAACCGCAAAATCACTAGCATCACACATCAATTCAAATGGTAAAGACCAATCAGGAGCTTGCATGATTGGTGCAGTGGTCAACAACCCTTTAACCTTTTCAAAAGCTTCTTGACATTTTGATGTCCAATCAAATGGGACATCTTGTGACAACAAGTTACACAATGGTTTGGCAATGGTACTAAAAGAATGAATGAATCTTCGATAAAAACCAGCATGTCCTAAAAAGGATCTCACATCTTTCACAGTCTTAGGGGTAGTTAATTTTTGAATGACTTCCACTTTTGACTTATCTACCTCTATCCCTTTTGAAGAGACAATGTGACCTAAAACAATGCCATGTGTCACCATAAAATGACACTTCTCCCAATTGAGTACAAGATTGCTCTCTTCACACCTTTCAAGAACTTTTTCTAGATTCATTAGACACAACTCATAAGAATCCCCATAAACTGAAAAATCATCCATGAAAACTTCTAAAAAAGTTTCCACCATGTCACTAAAGATACTCATCATACACCTTTGAAAAGTGGCTGGTGCATTACACAAACCAAATGGCATTCTTCTATAAGCATAAGTACCAAAAGGACAAGTGAAAGTGGTTTTTTCTTGGTCTTCTAAAGAAATCTCAATTTGGTTGTAACCTGAGTATCCATCCAGAAAACAATAGAAAGCTCTTCCAGCTACTCTTTCAAGCACTTGGTCTAAAAATGGAAGCGGAAAATGGTTCATGTTCAATTTACGATAATCAATGCACATACGCCATCCAGTTTGGATTCTAGTTGGTACCAGCTCATTATTTTCATTCTTCACTACCGTGACTCCAGATTTTTTTAGGACAACTTGGGTTGGACTAACCCATTTTGATTTTGCAATAGGGTAAATGATACCTGCATCAGGTAGCTTAAGCACTTCACCTCTCACTACTTCCTTCATGTTTGGGTTCAATCGTCTTTGCATTTGCCTCACAGATTTAGCCTCTTCTTCAAGATAGATTCTATGTGTACATAAAAGAGGGCTAATTCCTTTCAAGTCAGTAATTTTCCACCCAATTGCTTTCTTGTGTTTTCTCACCACTCTCAAAAGTTTTTGTTCTTGCTCTATGCTAAGTTTTGATGAGATCACAATTGGATATGATTCATCTTCCCCTAGAATTGCATACTTAAGATCACTCGGTAAAGGCTTCCTTTCTAGTTTATCAGGCTGGACAAGAGATTCCTCAACTTTCACTTGGGGTGAAATCAAAGGCTCAAATGATGGGGTCCATTGACCTATTGACATAATAGGCATTGGATCTAGATAAGTCTCGAGTTCTCTTACTTCCTCATCAACACATTCCAAAGAACAAAATCTTTCATCATGAATTAAAGTTCTCTCCAATCGATCCTTGATCCACACTCTCTCAAAGTGTTCTTGACAAACTGTTTGGATGAAATCTACCTCTCTAATGTCCTCATGTTCCCCGATTTGTTTGGAGACATTGAATATGTTCATCTCCACAGTCATATTCCCAAAAGACAATTTCATCACCCCATTCCTACAGTTAATTAAGGCATTGGATGTAGCTAGGAAAGGTCTCCCTAAGATGACTGGGATGGGGGCATTAGAACCTTGAATTGGTGCGGTGTCTAACTGATTAGTACTTAAAAGTGCATTTTTATCATGGTTTTATATCATCATTTTGCACTTGAAGTATCAATAACTCCTTAACCAAAGCATGTTTTATAATAATATATCTAATAATATAAGATACCTTTAATTTGTGGTAAATGTCTATTTTTAATGCAGGCCTATCACATAAATGAAAGGATTGATTGATGACTTGAAGAACTTAAATTGCAAGGATAAAGAGATTGCCAAACTTAGAAAAGAGATGTCGGTGCAATCCAAACCGGAACACTGTTCGGTAATTGGGTCATATCTAGAGCTATATATCTCAGATTTAGGTCCAAATTATATGTATGGAAAGGTAAGACATAGGCCTACAACTTTCATATGGAGCCCAAGATCAAAAAAGGCCATTATCAAGTCCAAATTGTAGCAACAACAAAGAAGCCCGAATCTGTCTTCCCGCCCGAGCACTGTTCGGTATTTTGGCCATATCTGGAGTTCTAGAAGTCCAAATGAGCTGAATGTTTTACACAAGAAAGCTGAGACAATTTCCTACAACTTTTATTATTGCAACTGGCTCCAGTTTTGACGTTATCAATGACGTTTTGGGCAAACAAGAGAAGATAAGGATTGTCACCAAGTCAAAAGTTGGCCACCCACTTATCAATTAGTCATCAAATCAATAGTTCCCAATTTTGGCCTATAAAAGGAGTCATTTGCCATGCATTTAGGCATCTTGGTTTCCAGATCAAGATCATGCTCTTCCTTTCTCTCTTTGTATTTTTTGTAATGTTTATGCTTTGCTTTCATTAATACTAAGTTTATGCTTTTCATTTCCTTTCCTTTACTTAGTTAGCTTTTATGTTCTTATTTTGTTTATCTATTTTGCTTTCTTTCATTATGTCTAGCTAAGTTAATTATGTCAAGGTAAAAAGGTTACACTAATGGTGTGAGAATAAGTATAATGTAAACTTAATATGGACCTTAATGTTTGATACTAACATGTTTTATATTTGTTATCTTGTTCACTCTTTAATACTTTGCTTGTTAAATGACTGAAAATGCAAAATGTCGTATAACAAGAAGTACAACAAATGCTTGGCACTTTCATAGCCCATAATGTATGGGATAACCGACACCTGAGCTATGAAAGGAACTTGATTTGTTGTTAACATAAGTTATAATCATGAATGCTTGACGAGATTTACAAGTATTAACATTAATTGAATAAGATGACTAATGTAATCATGTTAACAATATATAATCTGATTGGAACCTCCTTTGTGTGTGGTTTCCAATTCAATAATAAGAGTTTATACTATACTTGTTTGATATACCATTAGTGGAACCTCTAACCTTAACATTTGTTATTATTATTGTTTAATCCTTACATTAATTTTTCATCTCCAAGTTCCCATCATCTTCTTCTTCTTCTCTTTCTTTATTACTACTACTACTACTACTACTACTATTATTATTAGTATTATTAGTATTAGTATTACTATTATTATTATTATTATTAGTATAATTAGTATTACTATTATTATTGTTGTTGTTGTTATTGTTGTTGTT
>NW_011500434.1:121381-147969 GCF_000495115.2 Populus euphratica | reverse complement strand
TCTTCTTTTTTTATCATTTTTTGCTTTAACCTATTTTAGTCTTGTTGGTAATTTGGCTCATAATGCCACAAGATTTTCTCTGTCAAATGAGTCTTTCTTGTTAATAAGATCATATGTTTTCTTATGTTCAGGACATGCCTTCATTTTTCTTGTTGTTTCATGCAAATAATACACTGAGTATAATTTTTACTCACGAAACCACTAGTGCTTTCCCTTTTCTTCCCAAAACAATACATGATCTCACATGTTCACAAGGATTTTTAGGAATTCAAAGTTTAGTACAAAACATAAATCATATTGGTGTTTGTTTAAATAAACAAGTTCTGGAAATTCATGTGGTTCCTTAGAAAGGTAACCATACTCCTAGAAAACCTAAAAAACAAAAAAAATGGAAGAAATACAAAACTAAAAAACACCATGAAGTGACTTTGAAAGTTGAGTTTTAATTTGATGAATAATGAGAAACCATTTTGCATACTCGTATGAAAGCAAGGCTTACCGATCCTAAATGCATGAGTTTGAAAGGAAGAAAAGCCATCTTTGATAATCTTTTCACGAGGCTAAAATATATCATTTGCAGTCCCCTTTTAAGCCTAATACTTTTCTTGAGATAAATAACCTTCGCTAGGATCACACTATTGGGGGGCAAGTGCGAGAGACAAAAAAAAAAATAACTCAATGATTGAAAGCGCCTAAGCAACACTGAGGAGCATAGAAGAAAATTTTCAACCATCGAAAGTGCCCAAACAAAGCTGGGGGCATGAAGAAAAATCCAAAAGATTTGAGCTTAAAAAAAAAAACTGATATGATGATGCTCGACCAAGTGAGGAATGAAGAGAAAGAGCCCAAGCCCAACACCGGGGGGCCACGATAGATAATTTTGGAAAGACATTCAAATGACAAAAGGTCAAGAAACAAGCACAAGTAATCCTTAGTTTTGAAATCCCTTAAACACCCTTTGAGCTTGTAAATATCCTTTTTCTTCATAACCAATAGCCTACGCCTATATTATGTGCCTAATCAAGCCCTTTCTAATCAAAGGCAAGCAATTTGGATTGATAGGCAGTGCTTTCTCATGCGAACCAAGTCATTATTTATGCAAATAAAAATGAATGTCTTGAACACTAGTTCTTTGAAACCCTCAAATTAAATCTTAAACCTTTTTGATCAACCAAATATCACTTCATATTTTTCACCAAAATCAAAACAAAAGGTTTTCATCACTTCTGAAAACCTCTCCACAGGAATCACTTGAATTTCTTTAGAATGAGTTTACTTTGAATCGAGACTAAAATGATTTTTGTGTCTAGAATAGTTTTGGAATTCCAAAATTTTTGCATGTAAACAACTACTTATCAAACCTTCCTCATCCCCAAACCTGAATTGAATACTTGGGGGCATGATCAAGCTAGGGGGCAATCAAAAAACTCTTAGTAGGGCTGGCTTTTATAAGAAAAATACCGGGCAAAATTGGCAACCCTTGAGATAAAGAATGGACAACAAAGAAAGTATGATGATATCAAGCCCTTCCTAGAGGTCAAGATCACAAGAAATGACTCGAGTAAGCAAGAGAAAAAAAAGCCATCAAAGTTTACTATCAACACTCCAACTTTTGTGAAAAGAAAGACCACGAATAAATGGGGACCTATATTTCTCAGGTAAGTATACATGCATATAAATCATAATGCATTGCTTTCATCATTGACAGATCGGTGTTACACCATCATCCTTTGGGTAGTGCGTTTTCTAACCCTACCTCCTTTTCAAGTGCGCTATTAAGCCTTCACTTTTCAGGTAGTGCATTTTCTAACCCTACCTCCTTTACAAGTGCGTTGTTGAGCCCTCACTTCTCATGTAGTACTTTTTCTAACTATACCTCCTTTTGAGTGCGCCTTTGAGCCCTAGTTATCATTCTAGGTAAGTCACCCAATATAATGAGACCAACATGTTTTGGGTAGGTCACCCATTACAACTCGACCATTCCTCCACTTGGGTAGGTCACCCATTACAACTCGACCACTCTACCATTTTCCTATTTTGGGTAGGTCACTCATTACAACTTAACCACTTTCCATGTTTTTATCTGGGTATGTCACCCATTATAACGAGACCATTCCTCCACTTGGGTAGGTCACCCATTACAATGAGATCATTTCTCCACTTGGGTAGGTCACCTATTACAACTCGACCACTTTACCTTTTTTCCATTATGGGTAGGTCACCCATTACAACACGACCAATTCTTTATTTTTTTTTATTATTTAGGTAGGTCACCCATTACAATAAGACCATTCCTCTACTTGGGTAGGTCACCCATTATAACGCAACCAATTCTCCATGTCTTTTTTTATCTAGGTAGGTCACCCATTACAATGAGACCATTCCTCCATTTGGGTAAGTCACCCATTACAACATGACCACTCTACCTTTTTCCTATTATAGGTAGGTCACCCATTATAATTCGACCAATTCTTCATGTTTTTATCTAGGTAGGTCACCCATTACAATGAGACTATTCCTTCACTTGGGTAGGTCACTTATTATAATGAGACCACTCTTTTTTTTTTCTATGTGGGCAGGTCGCCCATGAAAATAGACTAGGGTAAACGTGAGTGTATGGGTTGGTCGCTCCTAAAAGTAGACCACTTTGAGTATGCTTAGGCAAGTCTCCCATGAAAATAGACTACGGCTAGTATGGGTATGTGTGGGTAGGTCGTCCATGAAAATAGGGCACAACTAGTGTGAGTGTGTAGGCAGGTTGCCCATGAAAATAGACCAGAGTAAGTGTGTGTGGGCTGGTTGATTAGTACTTAAAAGTGCATTTTTATCAAGGTTTTATATCATCATTTTGCACTTGAAGTATCAATAAATCCTTAATTAAAGCATCTTTTATAATAATATATCTAATAATATAAGATACCTTTAATTTGTGGTAAATGTTCATTTTAAATACAAGCCTATCACATAAATGAAAGGATTGATTGATGAATTTAAGAACTGAAGTTGAAAGGATAAAGAGATGGCCAAACTTAGAAAAGAGATGGCGGTGCAATCCAAACCAGAACACTGCTTGATAATTGGGTCATACCTGGAGCTATAGATCTCAGATTTAGGTCTACTTTATATGGATGGAAAGGTAAGACATAGGCCTACAACTTTCATATGGAGCCCAAGATCTAATCAAATTCTGGCAACAACAAAGAAGCCCGAATCTGTCTTCCAGCCCGAGCACTATTCAGTATTTGGCCCATATCTGGAGTTCTAGAAGTTCAAATGAGATAAATGTTTTGACACAAAAAAGCTGAGACAATTTCCTACAACTTTCATGTTTTTGAGTGGCTCCAATTTTGACGTTATCAATGACGTTTTGGGCAGACAAGTGAAGATAAGGATTGTCACCAAGTCAAGAGTGGGTCACCCACTTATCAATTAGTCATCAAATCAATAGTTCCCAATTTTGGCCTATAAAAGGAGGCATTTGCCATGCATTTAGGCATCTTGGTCTCCAGATCAAGATCATGCTTTTGCTTTCTCTCTTTGTATTTTTTGTAATGTTTATGCTTTGTTTTCATTAATATCAAGTTTATGCCTTTCATTTTCTTTCCTTTACTTAGTTAAGGTTACACTAATGGTGTAAGAATAAGTATAGTCTAAACTTAAGATGGACTTTAATGTTTGATACTAACATGTTTTCTATTTGTTATCTTGTTCACTCTTTAATACTTTGCTTGTTAAATGACTAATCTTGATTTATGTTGTATAACACTTGGTACAACAAATGCTTGGCACTTTTATAACCCATACTGTATGGAATAACTGACACCTGAGCTATGAAAGGAACTTGATTTGTTGTTAACATAAGTTATAATCATGAATGCTTGACGAAATTTACAAGTATTAACATTAATTGAATAAGATGACTAATGTAATCATGTTAACAATCTATAATTTGATTGGAACCTCTATTGTGTGTGGTTTCCAATTGAATAATAAGAGTTTATACTATACTTGTTTGATATACCATCAGTGGATCATCTAACCTTGACATTGTTTGTTATCATTATTTAATCCTTACGTTAATTTTCCATCTGAAAGTTCTTATCAAATTTTCTTCTTCTTCTTCTTCTTCTTTTTCTTTATTATTATTGTTGTTGTTATTATTATTATTATTAGTATTACTACTACTACTACTACTACTAGTATAATTAGTATTATTATTGCTATTATTATTATTGTTGTTGTTATTGTGACTATTGTTGTTATTTATAATTGTTGTTTATAATTTGTATAATTAACCTCCCTATGGTTCAACCCCGGTCTTGCCGGGTTATTTATTACTTCGACACTCCTGCACTTGGGAGAAGACATCAATCTTTTAGTCGTGTCAAGTTTTTGGCGTCGTTGCCGGGGAGGTAAGTTTTGTATAAATTATAATATTTATTTTATTTTCTCTTTTCACTATTCTTGTATATAACTTTGTTTATTTTCTCTTGTTTCTTCTTCTTTTGTTTTCTTTTTCCTTTTATTCTATTCCTACACGTGCATGAGAGTGTGGTCACGTACATCAAGTGGTAGACTTTGTAGGGTATCCTCATCATTTTCAGAAAATATGGCCAAAGAAGATAATCAATCACTTCATAATGAGAATAACCGTGCTAAAACACTTAGAGACCATATGAATCCCACAAGAACAAGTGCACCATCATGCATAGTTTTTCCTTCCGATACATCTCATTTTAATTTTAAGCCAGACATTATTCAACTTTTACCTTCTTTTCAAGGGTTAGAATTGGAAAATCCATACTTGCATTTAAGGGAATTTGAGGAGGTTTGCAACACATATAATAATTTAAATTATAGCATGAACACCATCAGGGGAATTTGAGGAGGTCTGCAACACATATAATAATTTAAATTGTAGCATGAACACCATCAGATTAAAGCTTTTTCCTTTTTCATTAAAAGATAAAGCTAAAACATGGCTACAAAATTTAAGACCAGGATCCATTCGTGCTTGGGATGAAATGCAACAACAGTTTTTAAAGAAGTTTTTCCCATCTCATAGAACAAACTTTTTTAAAAGACAAATCACCACTTTCACTCAAAAACCAGGAGAAACATTTTACCAATGTTGGGATAGGTATCGAGACTTGCTTAGTACTTGCCCTCATCATGGTTTTGAAACATGGAGATTGATTTCACATTTCTATGAAGGGTTAACACCTAGAGATAGGCAAATGGTTGAATTGATGTGCAATGGAACTTTTGAAGATAAAGATCCTGATGAAGCAATGGAGTACTTAGACTTGTTAGCTGAAAATGCTTAAAATTGGGACACCACAGGTATTTATGAGGCATCAAGTAAAACTCAACCTCATATATCTAGTGGAGGTATGTACAACCTTAGGGAAGATCATGACCTTCAAGCCAAGTTTGCATCTTTAGCTAGAAAAGTCGAGGCACTAGAATTGAAAAAGAGTGGTCAATTAAAATCTGTTGAAAACATTGTGTGTCAAATATGTGAAACAAATGAATACTCAACCAATAATTGTCCAACCTCGCCTTCTTTTAAGGAATGTCTCCATGAACAAGCCCATGCTTTAAACAGTTTCCAAAGGGCCAACCACAACCCATATTCACAAACATACAACCCTGGTTGGAGAAATCACCCAAATTTTAGTTGGAAAAGTAAGAACAACAATGCACAAACTTCACAACCACCATTTCAAGCAAACCATAATTTCCAAAATTCTCATAGATATGCACCTCCTTATGCTCCACCTCCAAATTATTACAACAACAAAGAAGCCCGAAGCTGTCCTCCAGCCCGAGCACTATTTAGTATTTTGGCCATATTTGGAGTTGTAGAAGTTCAAATGAGCTGAACTTTTTACACAAGAAAGCTGAGACAATTACCTACAACTTTCATGTTTTAAGGTGGCTCCAATTTTGATGTTATCAATGACGTTTTGGGCAGACAAGAGAAGATAAGGATTGTCACCAAGTCAAGAGTTGGCCACCCACTTATCAATTAGTCATCAAATCAATAGTTCCCAATTTTGGCCTATAAAAGGAGGCATTTGCCATGCATTTAGGCATCTTGGTTTCCAGATCAAGATCATGCTCTTGCTTTCTCTCTTTGTATTTTTTGTAATGTTTATGCTTTGCTTTCTTTAATATCAAGTTTATGCCTTTCATTTCCTTTCCTTTACTTAGTTAACTTTTATCTTATTTATGTTCTTAATTTGTTTATTTATTTTTCTTTCTTTCATTATGTCTAGCTAAGTTTATTATGTCAAGGTGAAAAGGTTACACTAATGGTGTAAGAATAAGTATAGTGTAACCTTAATATGGACTTTAATGTTTGATACTAACAGGTTTTGTATTTGTTATCTTGTTCACTCTTTAATACTTTGCTTGTTAAATGACTAATCTTGATTTATGTTGTATAACACTTGGTACAACAAATGCTTGACACTTTCATAGTTCATACTGCATGGTATAACCGACACCTGAGCTATGAAAGGAACTTGATTTGTTGTTAACGTAAGTTATAATCATGAATGCTTGACGAGATTTACAAGTACTAGCATTAATCGAATAAGATGACTAATGTAATCATGTTAACAATCTATAATCTGATTGGAACCTCCTTTGTGTGTGGTTTCCAATTGAATAATAAGAGTTTATACTATACTTGTTTGACATACCATTAGTGAAACCTCTAACCTTGACATTTGTTATTATTATTGTTTAATCCTTACATTAATTTTTCATCTCCAAGTTCTCATCATCATCATCTTCTTCTCTTTCTTTATTATTATTATTATTATTATTGTTGTTGTTGTTGTTGTTGTTGTTGTTGTTGTTGTTGTTATTACTATTATTATTGTTTTTGTTATTATTATTGTTGTTGTTGTACTATTGTCGTTTATAATTTGTACAATTAACCTCCCTGTGGTTCGACCCCGGTCTTGCCGGGTTATTTATTACTTCGACACTCCTGCACTTGGGAGAAGACATCAATCTTTTAGTCGTGTCAATATACCATTAGTTGATCCTCTAACCTTGACATTGTTTGTTATCATTATTTAATCCTTACATTAATTTTTCATCTCAAAGTTCTGATCAAATTTTCTTCTTCTTCTTTTTCTTTATTATTGTTGTTATTATTATTATTATTACTACTACTACTAGTACTACTACTACTACTACTAGTATTATTAGTATTATTTTTGCTACTATTATTATTATTGTTGTTATTGTTACTATTGTTATTGTTTATAATTGTTGTTTATAATTTATACAATTAACCTCCCTGTGGTTTGACCCCGGTCTGCTGGATTATTTATTACTTCGACACTCCTGCACTTGGGAGAAGACATCAATCTTTTAGTCGTATCATTGGTCGCCCCTGAAAATAGACCAAAATGAGTGTGAGTATGTGAACTAGTCGCTCCTAAAAAGAGACCACTGTGAGCATGTGTGGGCAAGTCGCCCGTGAAATAGACCAGTGTGAGTATGTGTGGGCAGGTCACCCATGAAAATAGATAAATTTTTTTCAAAATAGACAAGTTGCCCAAGATAATCAGATCATTATATTTAGCATTCACAACACATCAAATTATACATACTTTGTCATGAACTTTTATATACATTTTAAATCATGGAATATAAGCATCTTAAGCACAAAACTCTATTATATATTGTCATAACCCATTTTTGGGTCATTCCAAATTCATTTTCCTTTTCTTAAAAAAAAACAAACTACACGATGCCATGTTGAACAACACTATGCAGCTTCTTTTCCCTTGCAAATACAAAGCCAAGGGAGAAGAGGATTTTTGAAATGTTTTTTCTCGCTCTCTCTTTACACCCCACTTGCCTAAGAAACCCGACACTATCCATTCCTGTACATGCCTTGCCACTAGGACAGGAAAAAAACCAACACACCCATGCCTCAACCACCATCCCCTACAAGCATCTCCTATCGCCCACCTTACCCTCCGCCATGGCAGGGGTAAGGTGACCCTCTCCTCGTCTACTTATAAATAATAGAGGAGAAACCTGGTTGTAGGGGAGAAAATGTTTGGAGAAGGAAGCTGCAAAAGCAAGGGAGAAAAGAAGAAAAAAAAAGGGGGCAAAAAAAGAAAAGAAGAAACCGAAAAAGAGCACAACAGAAGAGGGAGGATTTCGACTGTAGAGAAGAGAGAAACCAAAATAGAGGGGAATAAAAAAAAGAAGAGGAAGATTTGTTTGAGAGATAGAGGAGAGAGCCAAAATAGAAGAGGGGAGAGAAAAACAGAGACTGGAGTCTTTGCACGAAGAAGGAGAAGAATCGTGCCTCACCCTCCTGGAACCACCGCCATTACCACTGCCAACAACAGCAGAACCACCATGAGAGGGAAGAACACCATCAGAAACAGAAGGAGAAGACAGAACAAGGGAAAACAGAGGAGAGAGAGAGAGAGAGGAGAGAAACTAAAGTAAAACAGACAAGAAGGGAAGAAGACACAGGGATAAGGGGGACAAAACAAAGATAGTGACAGAGGGTAGAATAGAAGCAGGCGAGAAAAGGAAAAAATCAAAGGTTGGTGCCTTTGCACGGGGAAGAAGAAAGAAAACAGCTGTCATCATCGAGTTCCCAGTCATCGTCACCGCAACACCACCGAGAAATGTCACTAACATCACCATCAGCTTAGCCATCTGAGATCATCACCTCAGGTAATTCTCTTCCCCCTCATAGTCACCGGTCATTGTTCATCTTCTTACTTGTAAAACATGCATTGTGCACATTCTGCATGCAAGAAGAATAATTAGCTAGTTACTGTGCATGCATATAGTAATCGGTTAATTACTTAACTAGTTACTATGCTCATGCATAGTAGCCACTCATGGTTGCTGCGGGCTGGAACATCAGCCTAGCCCACACGGCGGGGCTGAGTCCAGCCTTGTAGAAAGGAGGCTTGATTACATTTTATGGGCTGATTTCGACCTAGTAGCTTTTTTGGGTCGGCCCGACCCTAAAAAAATCAAAAATTATTTTGGGAAATTCAATATTTTTTCGCGTGTTTTTTCTATGTCATTTTAATTAATATCGGTATGTAATTCTATATCATAAAGATACAAATCCAGTATTAAAATACCCGGTTTCAAAAAAAAATTGTTTGCATGTATACGACCAAATCTTTCAAAGCTAAAAAACCATATTGTATTTTGATACAACAAAGAAAACTTCAAAAAATATATTTTTAAAATTTTAGCATGCGTTCTGGCTTTAATAACCAGTTTATTAAAGTCATAAGAACTTGGCCAATATTTCAAAAAAAATAAAAAAATATTTTTTTGGGTTTAATAAATGGGATTATGAATTTATATATAAAACACATTCCTAATATTAAAAAGATATTTTTTATAGACATTAGAACGGTTAGGTTTTACCCCATAAGATAAGAACCTCCTTACTGAAGAGGGCTTTTCTTGAACCATAGACGGACCAACATGATAAGACCTTAGATCTTTTATTAGACAATAAAACAATATAGCTTACCTTAGGTAGGGCATATTTGGGGTGCTAATGCCTTTTCTTTACGCAACTAGTGTTCGTACCCGATCTCTAAGACTAGTTAAGGTTCCTAATAACAAAATACTAGGTGGCGACTCCCATTCCATTTTCTCACTAATAAAAGACAAGAATTCCTTGTCTCCCCATATTTACCACACTTGATGATGAGGGTGGTGGGATGATCGCCAAGACGCCGCATACATACGACATATATAATATTAACAATAGTAGTAAGACCACAACAACAATGAAAAATAATTTAAATATGGATTGATAAGCTAAATGAATCTAAAAACAAAAGGGAGGGTGTGTTTAATGAGCTGCACACCCCCTCCCCCTCATTAAAGCTTTATGGTATACTTGAAGAGGATATAACTTTCTCCTTTAGATCTTTGGTTTCTTTCCCTTTGATTTTCAACTCCTTTTCACCTCTAATAGATCTAGATTCTTTTTTTTTTTTGGTTTGGTACGGTACTTCTCTAGTTTCTCTCTTAAATCTCTTATACCATTTTATTTCAACTCTTTAAGTATTTCTTTTTCTTTCTTAACACAACCAAAGATTGATGTCTTCTTTCAAGTGTAGGGGTGTCGAAATAATAAATAACTCAGCAAGACTGGGGTCGAACTATAGGAAGGTTAGTTATATAAATTATAAACAATAACAACAACAACAACATCAACAACATTAATAATAGTAATACTACTACTAGTAATAGTAATAGTAATAGTAAGAAGAAGAAGAAGAAGAAGAAGAAGAAGAAATTGATGAGAACTTTGAGATAGTAAGATTAATGTGAGGATTAAACAATGATAAAAACAAATGTCAAGGTTAAAGGATCCACTAATGATATTTCAAACAAGTATAGTATAAATTCTTTTTATTACTCAACTAGAAACCACACACAAAGAAGGTTCCAATCAAATTATAAATAGTTAACATGATTACATTAATTATCTTATTCGAATAATGCTAATACTTGTAAATGTTGTTAGACATTTATGATTATAACTTATAGTAACAACAAATCAAGTTTCTTTCATAGCACAAGTGTCGGTTGCACCATATGGTTCAACTATAAAAGAGCCAAGTATTTGGCATACCAAGTATTATACAATATAAATCTATATTAACCATTTAACAAGCAAAGTATTTAGAGTGAATAATATAACAAATACAAAACATGTTAGTATTAAACATTAAAGTTTATGTTAAGTTTACACTATACTTATTCTTACACCATTAGTGTAACGTTTTCACCTTGACATAATAAACTTAGCTTAACATAATAAAAGAGAGAAACATAAATAAACAAGATAAAAACATAAATAAGATAAAAGTTAATTAAGTAAATGAAAGGAAATGAAAAGCATAAACAAGATATTAATGAAAGCAAAACCTAAACATTATAAAAATATATAGAGAGAAAGTAAGAGCATCATCTTGATCTGAAAACCAACATGCCGAAATGCATGGCAAATGCCTCCTTTTATAGGCCAAAATTTAGAAATATTGATTTAATGACTAATTGTTGAGTGGATAGCCACATCTTGACTTGGTGACAATCCTTATCTTCTTGTTTGAACAAAATGTCATTGATAATGTCATAATTTAAACCAACCTTCCCTATGAAAGTTGTGAAAAACTATCTTAACTTTCCAAGAAAAAAAATTAAGGTCATTTAGACTTTTAAAACTCGAGATATGAGCTGAGCACTGAATAGTGTCTGGGCTGCAGGACAGATTCAGACTTCTACGTTGTTGCTAAGATTTGGACTATCAAATTGTAGAATTAAGTTTTGCCTTCCACATAAAAGTTTTAGGCCTATGTCTTAGCTTTCCATCCATATAAAATAGACCTAAATCTAAAATCTACAACTCTAGATATGAATCAATTACCGAACAATACTACAATTTAGACTGCACCAGCATCTCTTTTCTAAGTTTAGCTCTCTCTTTATCCTTTTAATTTCAATATTTCAACTCATCAATCAATCATTTCATTTATGTGATAGGCCTGCATTTATGATAAATATTTATTATAAATTAAAGGTACCTTATGGTATCAAACTTATTATTATAAAACATATTTTAGTTATGGAGTTATTGATATTTTAAGTGCAAAATAATGATATAAAACCTTGATAAAAATGCACTTTTAAGTACTAATCACATCTCAGAACCAGCTTGTTACTAGTCCCTAGTAATTAAAGTGTTAAAATAGAAAAAAAATTGCAAATTCTACAAAGCAAGACATTAATTATTTAACTTTCATTAATCTATCCAGATAAACAAACTCTCATTAAATTTATATGTCTGCTCAATACCTCTTAAAAAAGATATTAATAAACCTTTTTTTTGTGCTTAATATATCAACACATAGTTATGGAGCTTTACTTTGAAGAAAATAAAATTTTTTATTCTAATGTTTAAGGTTACTTTCCTTAGGTTGGGATTTTTTTTTTCTTTTTGTTTATTAATATACATATAACTTAAAAACACAATACATCTTTAATCTATGTAATGAGCTTTTGGCTAATGACTCCCAAACCAGTTGGACTTAGGACATTAAGTGTTGAGACACCCTTACAAGCTTAGTAACTCAGGTTACAGATACTGATACAGAGATAGTACAATGTTTAATTTCCTTAAACTTTGCTTTTTAACCCATGTAACAAGCGTTAGGCCAATAACTCCTAAGTCAGTTAACTTTAGGGTATTAGGTGTTAAAACACTCATTCGGGCTTAATTGCTTAGGTCAGAGAGGTTACGAAAACAAACTTATCTATGTTTTTATTATCATCATTTTTTTATTTTTTATTTTTTTTGCAGTTTATATACTATCCATTTTTCTTAGTTATTACCTTTAACAAAAGAACATATATAATGTAATAATCCAATGTGCAACCCACAATCATATGTTAAAGTGTGTGTGTGAAAATTAAGGTTTAATAATACATGTTAAATGAGTATATGAGTAGAATTAAGTGATAATAATGGGAGAGTTGTAAATGTGAATATCTCCTAAAAATACAGTTATTGATACTCCCTCCATTAACCCAAGGCTGCCTCCCATATACACTAAATGAATCTTTCTCTCAGCTAGTACCTGACCAAGATAATTTCTTGATTCTAAAAACTATATTTCCTTCCCAAGTCTGGATCCACCAAAAGCATAAATGTTTCTTATATGATAGCTTGAGGAACTTGCCATTTCTACATAATTCTATATCTGTTAAATATATAGGTTGAGTAGAAATGAAGGGAAGGAAGAGAAGATTTTATAGATGAGAACTTGAAAATGCAATCATACCACCTATATGTAGGCCAATTGGAGTCTTTGTCTTTTTCTTTTGAAAATATATGTATATACAAGTAGTTATGATTGTGGCTCACATCTTCCCTTGACTTTATGTCCAAAAATGGCTTAAGTGCCTTTTATGGGTCAAGGATAGGTTTCCCATCCAGTTTCCTTAAAAACTGGCAAATATGGTCTTTTTGAATTAGATTTCTAAGATTATGTTAAGCATGTTCTTTATGAAAATAGGATCATAAGTCATGAAATTCACAATGCACATCTCTACTAGGATATGTCTCAAAAGTCAATAGAAGATTATCTAATGATTCCTTATGTTTTGAAATAAATCCTGACTTTTGAAAATTTTCATAAGCTTTGCAGAACACATGTGTGTCTTTGAACATGGTGGTCCAATAAAAACCACATCGTAAGATTTTTGCATTCATCTTTTTTGACGAGAAATGCCTTATAATGATAAAATTTAATGACACTACTTACCTCATTGTCGGGAATGCATCTTTGAAATATTTGATTAGGATAATATTTGAATAAGTACAGGTCATCCCAATAAAATTTTTGCACGTCGCTAAAAAACTTTCATTTATCTTCAGTACTCTAGTGAGTTGACAAAAATCCTAAAACAAGAAAATTGATATTTTTAGCAAACCAAGGCATTGAACTAAGAGAAAGTAAGGATTTGTTAGGAAAATAATCATTGATTGGTGTGATGTCAGATGTCAAATTTATTGTCACTCTTGATAAAAGATTCGCATCAACATTTTCGGTGACTTTTTTCATTCGTGATTTCTTCTTGAGAATAAATCATTTGCAAATCTTCAGATTCATCCAACTTAATTTTACTTAAAGTAAATTCAAGTTAATCATAAACTAATTCTTCAATAAAATCTACTTCTTGTAAATTATTATCATCTCTAGGTTGCTTGCAAATGTTAAAAATATTCATCTCCAACGTCATGTTTCCAAATGATAGCTTCATTAGTTCATTCCTATAATTAATCAATGCATTAAAAGTTGCAAGAAATGGTCATCCTAAAATAACAGGAAATGAATTGCATGCTTCAACAGATTGTGTATCCAAGACAATAAATCTTATAGGATAAATGAATTTATCAACTTATACTAATACATCTTCAACATTTCTCTAGGCACTTTTATAGATATATCAGCAAGTAAGAGAGTTACAAAAGTCGATTTTAATTCACCTAGATTGAAACTCTGAAAAACTGAATATGGAAGTAAATTCACACTAGCTCTAAGATCAAGTAAAGCTCTTTCAATTTTATATTCTCCAATAAAGCAAGAAATTATAGGACAACTGATTAGTACTTAAAAGTGCATTTTTATCATGGTTTTATATCATCATTTTGCATTTGAAGTATCAATAACTCCTTAACTAAAGCATGTTTTATAATAACGTATCTAATAATATAAGATACCTTTAATTTGTGGTAAATGTTCATTTTAAATACAGGCCTATCACATAAATGAAAGGATTGATTGATGAATTTAAGAATTGAAATTGAAAGGATAAAGAGATGGCCAAACTTAGAAAAGAAATGTCGGTGCAATCCAAACCAGAACACTATTCGGTAATTGGGTCATATCTGGAGCTATAGATGTCAGATTTAGGTTCAATTTATATGGATAGAAAGATAATACATAGGCCTATAACTTTCATATGGAGCTTAAGATCTAGAAAGGCCATTATCAAGTCCAAATTATAGCAACAATAAAGAAGACTGAATCTGTCTTCCAACCCGAGCACTGTTCAGTATTTGGCCCATATCTAGAGTTCTAGAACTTCAAATGAGCTAAATTTTTTTACACAAGAAAGCTGAGACAATTTCCTACAACTTTCATGTTTTCGAGTGGCTCCAATTTTGACGTTATCAATGATGTTTTGGGCAGACAAGAGAAGATAAGGATTGTCACCAAGTCAAGAGTTGGCCACCCACTCATCAATTAGTCATCAAATCAATAGTTCCCAATTTTGGCCTATAAAAGGAGGCATTTCCCATGCATTTAGGCATCTTGGTCTCCAGATCAAGATCATGCTTTTGCTTTCTCTTTTTGTATTTTTTGTATTGCTTATGCTTTGCTTTCATTAATATCAAGTTTATGTCTTTCATTTCCTTTCATTTTCTTAGTTAAATTTTATCTTATTCATGTTTTCTTTTTTATGCTTTGTTTTCATTAATATTAAGTTTATGCCTTTCATTTCCTTTCCTTTACTTAGTTAACTTTTATGTTCTTATTTTGTTTATCTATTTTGCTTTCTTTCATTATGTCTAGCTAAGTTTATTATGTCAAGGTGAAAAGGTTACACTAATGGTGTAAGAATAAGTATAATGTAAACTTAATATGGACTTTAATGTTTGATACTAACATGTTTTATATTTGTTATCTTGTTCACTCTTTAATACTTTGCTTGTTAAATGACTAATCTTGATTTATGTTGTATAACACTTGGTACAACAAATGCTTGGCACTCTCATAGCCCGTACTGTATGGTATAACTGACACCTGAGTTATGAAAGGAACTTGATTTGTTGTTAACATAAGTTATAATCATGAATGCTTGACGAGATTTACAAGTATTAGCATTAATCGAATAAGATGACTAATATAATCATGTTAACAATCTATAATTAGATTGGAACCTCCTTTGTGTGTGGTTTCCAATTGAATAATAAGAGTTTATACTATACTTGTTTGACATACCATTAGTGAAACCTCTAACCTTGACAATTGTTATTATGATTGTTTAATCGTTACGTTAATCTTCCATCTCAAAGTTCTCATCTTCTTCTTCTTCTTTTTCTTTTTCTTTATTACTACTACTACTACTACTACTACTACTACTACTACTACTACTATTATTACTGCTGTTATTACTATTATTATTGTTGTTGTTGTTGTTGTTGTTACTATTGTCGTTTATAATTTGTACAATTAACCTCCCTGTGGTTCGACCCCGGTGTTGCCGGGTTATTTATTACTTCGACACTCCTGCACTTGGGAGAAGACATCAATCTTTCAGTCGTGTCAAGTTTTTGGCGCCGTTGCCGGGGAGGTAAGTTTTGTATAAATTATAATATTTATTTTATTTTCTCTTTTCACTTTTCTTGTATATAACTTTGTTTCTTTTCTCTTGTTTCTTCTTTTTTTGTTTTCCTTTCTTTTCTTTTGTTTCTTTTTATTTTGTTTTCTTCCTCCTTCTTTTGCTTTCTTGTTCTTCCTTTTATTCTATTCCTACACGTGCATGAGAGTGTGGTCACGTACATCAAGTGGTAGACTTTATAGGGTATCCTCATCATTTTCAGAAAATATGGCCGAAAAAGATAATCAATCACTTCATAATGAGAATAATGAGAATAACCATGCCAGAACACTTAGAGACCACATGAATCCCATAAGAACAAGTGCACCATCGTGCATAGTTTTTCCTCCCGATGCATCTCATTTTAATTTTAAACCAGGTATTATTCAACTTTTACCTTCTTTTCATGGCTTAGAATTGGAAAATCCATACTTGTATTTAAGGGAATTTGAGGAGGTTTGCAACACATATAATAATTTAAATTGTAGCATGAGCACCATCAGATTAAAGCTTTTTCCTTTTTTATTAAAAGATAAAGTTAAAACATGGCTACAAAATTTAAGTCCAGGATCCATACGTGCTTGGGATGAAATGCAACAACAATTTTTAAAGAAGTTTTTTCCATCTCATAGAACAAACTCTTTCAAAAGAGAAATCACCATTTTCACTCAAAAACCAGGAGAAACATTTTACCAATGTTAGGATAGGTATCGAGACTTGCTTAATACTTGCCCTTATCATGATTTTAAAACATGGAGATTGGTTTCACATTTCTATAAAGGGTTAACACCTAGAGATAGGCAAATGGTTAAATTGATGTGCAATGGAACTTTTGAAGATAAAGACCCTAATAAAGCAATGGAGTACTTAGACTTGTTAGCTGAAAATGCTCAAAATTAGGACACCGCAGGTACGTATGAAGCACTAAGTAAAACTCAACCTCATACATCTAGTGGAGTTATGTATAACCTTAGGGAAGATCATGACCTTCAAGCCAAGTTTGCATCTTTAGCTAGAAAAGTCGAGGTATTACAATTGAAAAAGAGTGGTCAATTAAAATCTGCTCAAAACATTGTGTGTCAAATATGTGAAACAAATGAACACTCAACCAATAATTGTCCAACCTTGCCTTCTTTTAAGGAATGTCTCTATAAACAAGCCCATGCTTTAAATAGTTTCCAAAGACCCAATCATAACCCATACTCGCAAACATACAACCCTCGTTGGATAAATTACCAAAATTTCAGTTGGAAGAGTGACAATGCACAAACTTCACCACCACAGTTTCAAGCACACCATAATTTTCAAAATTCTCATAGATATACACCTCTTTATGCTCCACCTCCTACAAGAAATTTTAAGGAAACTTTGTATGCATTTATTGAAAAGCAAGAGACAATCAACACTCAACTTGCTCAAAGCATAACATATTTTAGAGATACTCTTGCAAAATTCACATCTGCTCTTAGTTTTCAAGAGAAAGGTAAGTTTCCATCTCAACCACAGCAAAATCCTAAGGAGCAATACAATGCAAATGCAAGTAGTTTTGGAAGTCAACACATGGATCAACTCAAATCAGTCATCACTCTTCGCAGTGGTAAGGTTATTAAAAAACTCACTCTTGAACCTTGTGAGAAAGATGATGAGTCAATCTCTAAGGGTAAGGAAGGGGTTGAATCTGAATATTGCAAGGAAAAGACTGATTCCCTGCCAGCACTTCCATTTCCTCATGCCATGACCGATCAGGAAGAAATCGAGGATGAAAAAGGCACTGAAAATATTGATGCAGATCTTTTATCAAAAGTGATAACAGATTCGACACTCGACATCACACCAATCGATGATTACTTTCCTGATGAATCTCTACTTTCTCTTAGTTCAATGCCTTGATTTGCTAAAAATATCAATTTTTTTGCTTCAGGATTTTTGCCAGCTCACTAGAGTACTGAAGACAAAAGAAAAATTTTGAGCAATGTGCAAAATTTTTATTGGGATGACCTTTAATTATTCAATTATTATCCTGATCAAATATTTCAAAAATACATTCCCGACAATGAGGTAAGTAATTTCATTAAATTTTGTTACTCTAAGGCATGTAAGGATCATTTCTCATAAAAAAAAGGACTGTAGAAATCTTACAAAGCGGATTTTACTGGCCCACCATATTCAAGGAATCACATGCATCCCGCAAAACCTGTGAAAATTGTCAAAAGGTGGGATTTATTTCAAAACACAGAGAGTTTTTATATAATCTTCTATTGACTCTTAAGTCTCATCATAGTCGAGATAAGCATCGTGCAATTCATGACTTATGAACCCATTTTCATAAAGAACATGCTTGGCATAGTCTTGGGAATCTGACTAAAAAAGATCCTCTTTGCCAGTTTTTAAGAAAACTGGATGGGAAGCCTATCCTCGATCCATAACGGGCGTTTAATCCGTTCTTGGACATAAAACCAAGGGAAGATGTGAGCCACAATCATAACTACCTGTATATACACATGCTTTTTCAAAAATAAATAAATAAATAAATAAATAGAGAGAGAGAGAGAGTGAGTGAGACTTCAGTTGGCCTACATATAGGTGGTATGATTGCCTTTTTAATTTCTCATCTATAAAATCCTCTCTTCCTTCCTTTCATTTCTACTCAACCCATACATTCAATACATTTAGAAGTGTGTAGAAATGGTAAGTTCCTTAGGTCATCACATACGAAATATTTGTGTTTTTGGTGGATCTAGTCCTGGGAAAGAAAAGGAGTTTTTAGAATCAGCAAATCATCTTGGTTAGGTGCTAGCTGAGAGAAAGATTCATTTAGTGTATGGGGGAAGCAGTCTTGGATTAATGGGAAGTGTGTTAATAGCTGCATTTTTAGGAGGTAGTCAAGTTTTGGGGGTCGTCCCCGAAGCTTTAGCACAAGGGGACATTATTGGAAAAACAATTGGAGAGGAACTTCAAGTTTCCACAATGTCGGCTCGAATAAATGCAATGTTTAACCATGCTGATGCCTTCATTGCTTTACCAAGTGGTCTAGGCATATTGGAAGAGATCTTTCATATTTCCTCTTGGGCCCAACTGCACATTCACCATAAACCCATAGGTTTGTTAAATGTTAATGGTTATTATGATAAGTTGTTGTCTTTTCTTGATCATGTTGTGGAACACGAATTTCTAACATCTTCTGCACGAAAAATCATAATCTCTACTACTACTGCTGAACAATTGATTGACCAACTACAATCTTTCATTCCTGTGATTGATCCCTCCATGAGTCGCATAAATTGGTCATCTAAGGAAAGCCGTAAAAAGCTTAAATTAGATTTGAGCCGCCTTCATTTATGAATCTTTGTGTCTTTTGGTTTTATTATTATGTTTTTTTATTTCTTATATTTGTTTCAGTGTGTTTCAGGTTTGTCAATGTTCATTATTTCAGGTGATATCTTCTATACTTTATCTTTCTACCTTAGAACATTGAGGACAATGTCCCGTTTTGGTTGGGGGGAGAGGGTAGTAGTTGATAAAAAAAAAATTATTTTCCATTTCATAAAGCATATGCATAATTGTTGTTACTAGGATGGCAGAGTAAATGAGCTCTTTTGTTAAAGTGACTCTTGAGACGCATCTTAGTAACCATTCTTAATAAGGTCTATCATAATACTTCTTGACATATTCAGGTTTACAAACTCTCGCATTGTTATCTATTAATTATGCTCATATACTTATTTAACATCTATTCTTAAACCTTAATTTACACACACACACTTTAACATATGATTGTGGGTTGCATATTGGATTATTACATTATTTATGTTCTTTTGTTAAAGGTAACAACTAAGGGAAAGGGATAGTATATAATTAAAAAGAAAAGAAAAAAAAAGAAAAAAAAAAGAAAAAAAGAAAAAAATGATAATAATAAAAATGTAGATGCATGGTGTTTTAAGTTATATGTATATATATAGATATAAAAAAGAAAAAAAAAGACAAAAATAATAATCCCAACCCAAAGAAGTTAACCTTAAACATTAGAACAAAAATTTTGTTTTCTTCCAATAAAAGCCCTATAATTATGTGTTGATATATTGAGCACAAAAGAAAGGTTTATTAATATCTTGTTAAGAGGTATTGAGCAGATATATAAATTTAATGAGAGTTTGTTTATCTGGATAGATTAATGGAAGTTAAATGATGAATACCTTGCTTTGTGGAATTTGCAAACTTTTTTTTCTATTTTAACACTTTGATTACGAGGGACTAGTAATAAGCTGGTTGGGGGGTGTGATTAGTACTTAAAAGTGCATTTTTATCATGGTTTTATATCATCATTTTGCACTTGAAGTGTCAATAGCTCCTTAACTAAAGCATGTTTTATAATAACGTATCTAATAATATAAGATACCTTTAATTTGTGGTAAATGTTCATTTTAAATGCAGTCCTATCACATAAATGAAAGGATTGATTGATGAATTTAAGAACTGAAATTGAAAGGATAAAGAGATGGCCAAACTTAGAAAAGAGATGTTAGTGCAATCCAAACCGGAATACTATTTGGTAATTGGGTCATATCTGGAGCTATAAATGTCAGATTTAGGTCTACTTTATATGGATGGAAAGGTAAGACATAGGCCTACGATTTAGGTCCAATTTATATGGATAGAAAGGTAAGACATAGGCCTACAACTTTCATATGGAGCTCAAGATCTAGAAAGGCCATTTTCAAGTCCAAATTATAGCAACAATAAAGAAGACCGAATCTGTCTTCCAACCCGAGCACTATTCAGTATTTGACCCATATCTGGAGTTCTAGAAGTTCAAATGAGCTAAATATTTTGACACAGAAAAGCTAAGACAATTTCCTACAACTTTCATGTTTTTGAGTGGCTCCAATTTTTACGTTATCAATGACGTTTTGGGCAGACAAGAGAAGATAAGGATTGTCACCAAGTCAAGAGTGGGTCACCCACTCATCAATTAGTCATCAAATCAATAGTTCCCAATTTTGGCCTATAAAAGGAGGCATTTGCCATGCATTTAGGCATCTTGGTCTCCAGATCAAGATCATGCTTTTGCTTTCTCTCTTTGTATTTTTTGTATTGCTTATGCTTTGCTTTCATTAATATCAAGTTTATGTCTTTCATTTCCTTTCATTTTCTTAGTTAAAATTTATCTTATTCATGTTTTTATTTTGTTTATTTTTTTTTTCTTTCATTATGCTTAGTTAAGTTTATTATGTCAAGGTGAAAAGGCTACACTAATGGTGTAAGAATAAGTATATTGTAAACTTAATATGGATTTTAATATTTGATACTAACATGTTTTGTATTTGTTATCTTGTTCACTCTTTAATACTTTGCTTATTAAATGACTAATCTTGATTTATGTTGTATAACACTTGGTACAACAAATACTTGGCACTCTCATAGCCCATACTATATGGTATAACCGATACCTGAGCTATGAAAGGAACTTGATTTGTTGTTAACATAAGTTATAATCATGAATGCTTGACGAGATTTACAAGTATTAGCATTAATCGAATAAGATGACTAATGTAATCATGTTAAGAATCTATAATTAGATTGGAACCTCTTTTGTGTGTGGTTTTCAATTGAATAATAAGAGTTTATACTATACTTGTTTGACATACCATTAGTGAAACCTCTAACCTTGACATTTGTTATTATTATTGTTTAATCGTTACGTTAATATTCCATCTCAAAATTCTCATCTTCTTCTTCTTGTTTTTTTTTTTATTATTAGTACTACTACTACTACTACTACTACTACTACTGTTATTACTGTTGTTATTACTATTATTGTTGTTGTTGTTGTTGTTGTTGTTACTATTGTCGTTTATAATTTGTACAATTAACCTCTCTGTGGTTCGACCCCGGTCTTGCCGGGTTATTTATTACTTCGAAACTCCTTAACTTGGGAGAAGACATCAATCTTTCAGTCGTGTCAACAACTAGGGTCTTTATATTTCAAAGCATTATTGCGCTTAAGAATGATACTTGTTAACTAAAAAGGCTTTCTTTTTCAGATTCAGTTTTCTCTTCATAGTGTATAGATCTTTCAAAAACTTAGCATAATAAGGAACCTGTTTAATAACATCCAGCAAAGGTATATTAATCCTTACCTATTTGAAAGTTTTAAAGATTTGAGAGTTGTGATTGACTTTTCTTTGTTTGGTCATGACATAAAGAAATGGAAGTGCTGGTGAGGAATCAGTCTTTTATTTGCTATATTTAGTGATTAGTACTTAAAAGTGCATCTATATCAAGGTTTTATATCATCATTTTGCGCTTGAAGTATCAATAACTCTTTAACTAAATGATATTTTATAATAACATATCTAATAATATAAGATATCTTTAATTTATAGTAAATGTTCATCTTAAATGAAGGCCTATCACATAAATGAAAGGATTGATTAATGAGTTTAAGTACTGAAATTGAAAGACAAAAAGATGGCCAAACTTAGAAAAACGATGTTGATATAGTTCAAACTGGAACACTATTTGGTAATTGGGTCATATTTGGAGCTGTAGATCTCGGATTTAGGTCTTTTTATATGGATAAAAAGGTAAGACATAAGCCTACAACTTTCATAGGAGTCCAAGATTTAAAAATGTCATTTTCAAGTCCAAATATTAGAAACAATAAAGAAGTCCAGATATGTCTTGTAACTCAAACACTGTTCAATGTTCAGCCCATATCCTGAGTTTTAGAAGTTCAAATGACCTCAATGTTTTTTCCTGAAAAGCTGAAACAATTTCCTATAACTTTTATATGAAGTTCTGATTCAAATTTTGACATTATTAATGATATTTTATTTAGACAAGAAGATAAAGATTGTCACTAAGTCAAGATATGGTCACCCACTCATTAATTAGTCATCAAATTAATAGTTCCTAATTTTGGTCTATAAAATGAGGCATTTGTCATGCAATTAAGCATCTTGGTTTCCAGATCAAGATCATGCTCTCGCTTTCTCTCTTTGTATTTTTGTGTTTAAGTTTTGCTTTCATTAATATCTTGTTTATGCCTTTCATTTCCTTTATTTACTTAACTTTTATTTTATTTATGTTCTTATCTTGTTTATTTATATTTCTCTCTTTCATTATGTTTAGCTAAGTTTATTATGTCAAGTTGAAAAGGTTACACTAATATTATAAGAATAAGTATAGATTAAACTCATCATGGACTTTAAGTTTGTTTTAGATTTCACTTATTTTAGAATAATATTGTATGTGTGTGAGGTTGCTCCTACTTTAGGTTCTTCATTGAACTTTTCTTAGACTTATCAAATATCAATTGTCTTCGTAGTGTTCTACCTACACTTCTAATTCTTGATTCTTTATAATTAAATAATTAGGGTATCTCATCCAATAACTTTAGCTTCTTAGTTCAAGTAATCATTGAGTTGAGGTTTTTTTTTTATTACTATAAATTTAGCTTTCTTGGGTTATTTTTGTGGGTTTTAGGGGTTTTGGGGGTTCTTATCCTATAGGTTTGCATTATAATCACTCAAATACCTTATTTAAAACAAAGTGCATTCAAGATTAAAATGTAGTATTTTTTATATATAACAACTTGATTATTTCAGAATAAGAGTCCTTAATAAAATGAGCTTATCAAAATCATAGATTATTTTTTACTCAAATTATTATCACTATAGGAAAATTTAGATTGTAGTAAGATTTAATGTCTAAGCTTCGTACATGATATAAACAATCTATATAAGATTGAAATTATATTTTAAGATAGGATTTAAATATTGCACCAATATAAATACGTTATCTAGTTACTAGAAAGTATGACCAACTTCATGTACACAATTTATTTATGCAATTTACACTTTAAAATTTATTTCTTTTAATTTATTTCCTTTTTTATTACTTTATTTATAACTTTGTTTATACCTTTTTCCTTGTTTTTTTCCTTTTAGTCCATTGCATGGTAGTTCTTGGAACAATATACTACTTTTTACATAATAAAATATTGGATACCCATACTTTGTTTAATTGTGATACTAATATTTGCTTTTGTTTGAGTTTAAGTTATTAGTTGTAGTTTTTTCTTGTTGGAAGGAATAAACAAAAACAAAATTATTTTACTTATCAACAACACTTAACATATATATTGACAATTTTCATATAAAAATGCCCAAATGTATATATAAAAAATTATACCACATACTCTTTAATAAAGATAAAGTATAAATATCAAATATAAAAATTTAAATTAGTATAAGCACTTGAAATATGATTATCTTAAAAAACTTATATTTTAATAGTTATGTGCATTAATAGATTTATATAGTAAAATAAGTTTATATTTAAATGATTCTAATTCTTGTACTTATTATATAATGGTAGAAGAATTCTAATCACTCAACCACTTTTGGTGTAACATGAATTTGGATCATATTTCTCACTTTTGGTGTAACTTGCCCAACATTTCAGTGCTATGTGAATAGTACTTAAAATTACATTTTTATCAAGGTTTTATATCAGCATTTTGCATTTGAAGTATCAATACCTCTTTAACTAAAGCATGTTTTATAATAACAAATCTGATACTATAAGATATCTTTAATTTATGGTAAATGTTCATCTTAAATACAGGGCTATCACATAAATCAAAGGATTGATTTATGAGTTCAACTACTAAAATTGATAAGACAAATAGAGGAGGAAACATAAAAAAGAGATCTTGATTCGGTCCAAACTAGAACACTATTTAGTCATTGGGTCATATCTGAAGTTGTAGAACTTGAATTTGGGTATGTTCTAAATGAATGGAAAGCTAAAACATAGGCCTAAAAATTTATGAGAATGCAAGACTCAATTCTACTAGTTAGTAGTTCAAATCTTAGTAACAACGAAAAAGTCTGAATTTGTCATGTAGTGTAGATACTGTTTAGAGTTCAGCCCATATCTAGAGTTCTAAAAGTCCAAATGATCTTAATATGTTTTTTATTGGAAAGCTGAGACAATTTCCTAGAACTTTTATATTTTAAGTCTATTCAAATTCTGACGTTAGTAATGATATTTTGTTCGAATAAGAAGATAACGATTGTCACTAAGTCAAAGTTGGCCACCCATTAAACAATTAGTCATCAAATCAATAGTTTCAAATTTTGGTCTATAAAAGAAGGCATTTGCCATGCATTTAGGCATCTTGATTTTCAGATCAAGATCATGTTCTTGCTCTCTTTCTTTATATTTTTTGTAATGCTTAGGTTTTTCTTTCATTAATATATTGTTTATGCCTTTTATTTTCTTTCATGATATTTTTTTCAAATAAAAAGATAAGAATTGTTACCAAGTCAAGAGTTGGTCACCCACTCAACAATTAGTTATCAATATAAAATCAGTAGTTTCAAATTTTGGTTTACAAAAGAAGGCATTTGTCATGCATTTAGGCATCTTGATTTTCAGATCAAGATCATGTTCTTGCTCTCTTTCTTTATATTTTTTGTAATGCTTAGTTTTTCTTTCATTAATCTATTATTTATGCCTTTTATTTCCTTTCATTTACTTAGTTAACTTATATCTTATTTATATTCTTATCTTGTTTATTTATGTTTCTTTTCATCATTATGTTTAGTTAAGTTTATTATGTTAAGGTGAAAAGGTCATACCAACGGTGCAAGAATAAGTATAGTGTAAACTCAATATGGACTTTAATGTTTGATAGTAACATGTTTTGCATTTATTATCTTGTTTACTTTTAATACTTCACTTGTTAAATAGTTAATCTAGATTTATGTTATATAACACTTAGTATAACAAATACTTGGCACTTTCATAGCCCAACCGTATGGTGTAACCGATACTTATGTTATGAAAGAAACTTAATTTGTTGTTAACATAAATTATAATCATGAATACCTGACAACATTTACAAGTATTAACATTATTTGAATAAGATAACTAATGTAATCATGTTAACTATTTATAATCCGATTGGAACCTCCTTTGTGTGTGGTTCCTAGTTGAGTAATAAAAAGAGTTTGTACTATATTTGTTTGAAATACCATTAGTGGATCCTCTAACCTTAACATTTATTTTCATTAGTTAATCTTCACATTAATCTTACATCTCAAAGTCCTTTTTAACTTCTTATTATTATTTATATTGTTGTTGTTGTTTATAATTTATATTGTTAATCTCCATGTAGTTTAACTTCTGTCTTGCCGGGTTATTTATTACTTTGACACTCCTGCTCTTGAGAAAAAGACATCAATTTTTTGGTAGTGTCATTATGTTTCATCCTCCTCGTCCAGATAAATATGTAAAATGATATCACATGAAGACAAGGAAATTTTTCCAAAATATTTTTAAAACTATTTTACACCATGTTCAAATTCATGCCACTTGTAGGCTTGAACTCTAACAGTCGTATTAGTGTGGGGCATGACATGACTAAAAGATTGATGTCTTTTTCTAAGTGCAGGAGTGTCGAAGTAATAAATAACCCGGCAAGACCGGGGTCGAACCACAGGGAGGTTAATTGTACAAATTATAAACAACAATTATAGCAATAGCAACAATAACAATAACAACAACAACAACAACAACAACAACAAGAATAATAATAA
>NW_011500434.1:115789-118716 GCF_000495115.2 Populus euphratica | reverse complement strand
GCAAATGCCTCTTTTTATAGGCCAAATTGGAAACTATTGATTTGATGACTAATTAATGAATGGGTGACCAACTCTTGACTTGGTGACAATCCTTATCTTCTCTTGTCTGCCCAAAACGTCATTGATAACTTCAAAATTGGAGCCACTTGAAACATGAAAGTTGTAGGAAATTGTCTCATCTTTCTTCTATAAAACATTTGGCTCATTTTGAATTCTAGAACTTCAGATATGGCTAAAATACTGAACAGTGTTCGGGCTGAAGGATAGATTCGGGCTTCTTTGTTGTTGCAACAATTTGGACTTGAAAATGACCTTTTTAGATCTTGTGCTCCATATGAAAGTTGTAGGCCTATGTCTTAGCTTTCCATCCATATAAAGTAGACCTAAATCTAAGATCTATAGCTCCAGATATGACTCAATTACCGAACAGTGTTCTGGTTTGGATTGCACCGACATCTCTTTTCTAAGTTTGACCATCTCTTTATCCTTTCAATTTCAGTTCTTAAATTCATCAATCAATCCTTTTATTTATGTGATAGGCCTGCATTGAAAATGAACATTTACCACAAATTAAAGGTATCTTATATTATTAGATATATTATTATAAAACATGCTTTAGTTAAGGAGTTATTGATACTTCAAGTGCAAAATGATGATATAAAACCTTGATAAAAATGCACTTTTAAATACTAATCAGGGCATGATTCCCTTTACCTTATTTGGTAGGTATTTTTTTATGTACCTCTCTATTTCTATTGTGTACTAATATAGAAAAAAAAAATATAAGGCACAGCTATATAAAAAACATTATAACCCTATTATTGATAGAATATCACTTTGTCTTTAAGAAATATCATATACTTTTTTTAGAACAATTATTAAAAACTCATGCAATCAAGCATCTACTTGATTTTATAGGTCTAAATTATAATTGATATATTAATTACACTCCAATCCTTAATTTTTAGAACTTATTTATAATTAAATTATACTTGATTAGTCAAACTAATTTAATTTTTTACCATTAATATTTAATGTGTATGACCCACTAGATTACTAATATATATTGACCAAATATAAACAAGAATCCTAATTAACCATCTAGGTGGTGCCCAAGTGGTAAAGACTTGGGATCAAGGGGTTTGCTCCCTCTGTGGTCTCAGGTTCGAGTCCTTGGTTGCTCATATGATGGCCACTGGAGGCTTACATGGTCGTTAACTTCAGGGCCCGTGAGATTAGTCGTGGTGCGCGCAAGCTGGCCCGGACACCCACGTTAATCTAAAAAAAAAATATAAACAAGAATCCTAATTAAAACATGGTTAAATAAATTAGATAATTTAATATATTATCAATTCAATAAATTGATTTATTTATATTTGTAGATCAAGTGTAGAATCTAGCTACATCGAATGATCCTCTAAATATTAGAAAATTATATGTTGTTTGATTTAATATTTTAGTGATTAGTTTCTTTATATAACTATTATCCCTTCATAAAAAAATATTTTGATCTAAATATTCGAGCATGGAGTATATCAACTTTATCAAATAATATTTGTTCCCAATTTCATATCAACTCTATCAAATAATGTTTGTTCCCAATTTCATGGTTATTGATTACTTGAATAAGATTTGAAACCTTTTTTTTCTTTCAAAACTCATTTCACTCTATGTAGGGATTTCATAATCAATATTACTAGAGAATATACGTAATATTTATTTAATTTACCTAAGGTGATGAATCTCTTTTATAATTTGATAAGAATGAACATATATCACTAAATGATAAATTAAATGTACCAACTAGTCCTTTTATAAGGCCTAAAACTAAATCCTAGAGAAAATGATTGGGTTGATTCAAGATATTTAGGTTAAAAGTTGAAATCTATCATATTGAACCTTTTTGTATATTGTTTGGGCCATATCTAAAGCTATATATGAAATTTTGTTGTGATTCTAGTTGAGATGGAAACTAAACATCTCAAGATTTCCATCCATATGTTGCTTATGTAGATGAGAGAGAACTATGTATTTGAAGTCAGGCTTGAAATGTATTATCAAACAATGATATTCAAAAAAAGAATTGTTTTCAATGTGATTTATAAATTCTTACAAGGCAAGATTTAATTAAATTAAAAATCCTTATTTTACAAGAATTTTTTACTTTCTAAAAAGATTAATTAGATAACAATCTATAATAACGCATTTGCCATGCATTTAGGCATCTTGGTTTCCAAATCAAAATCATGCTCTTGCTTTCTCTCTTTGTATTTTTTGTAATGTTTATGCTTTGCTTTCATTAATATCAAATTTATGCCTTTCATTTCCTTTCCTTTACTTAGTTAACTTTTATCTTATTTATGTTCTTATTTTGTTTATCTATTTTTCTTTCTTTCATTATGTCTAACTAAGTTTATTATGTCAAGGTGAAAAGCTTACACTAATGGTGTAAGAATAAGTATAGTGTAAACTTAATATGGACATTAATGTTTGATACTAACATGTTTTGTATTTGTTATCTTGTTCACTCTTTAATACTTTGCTTTTTAAATGACTAATCTTGATTGATGTTGTATAACACTTGGTACAACGAATGCTTGGCACTTTCATAGCCCATACTGTATGGTATAACCGACACCTGAGCTATGAAAGGAACTTGAGTTGTTGTTAACATAAGTTATAATCATGAATGCTTGACGAGATTTACAAGTATTAGCATTAATCGAATAAGATGATTAATGTAATCATGTTAACAATCTATAATCAGATTGGAACCTCTTTTGTGTGTGGTTTCCAATTAAATAATAAGAGTTTATACTATAATTGTTTGACATACCATTAGTGGATGCTCTAACCTTGACATTTGTTATTATCATTGTTTAATCCTTACATTAATATTTCATCTCAAAGTTCTCATTATCATCATC
>NW_011500434.1:115461-115733 GCF_000495115.2 Populus euphratica | reverse complement strand
TCTTTTTCTCCTTCTCCTTCTTTTTCTTTATTATTATTATTATTATTATTATTATTGTTACTACTATTACTACTACTACTACTACTAGTACTACTACTACTATTATTATTATTATTATTATTATTATTATTACTACTGCTACTATTATTATTGTTGTTGTTGTTATTGTTATTATTGTTGTATTATTGTTATTTATAATTTGTACAATTAACTTCCCTGTGGTTCGACCCCGGTCTTGCCGGGTTATTTATTACTTCGACACTCCTGCACTT
>NW_011500434.1:114924-115372 GCF_000495115.2 Populus euphratica | reverse complement strand
GCTCCGGCCGACCCGATACCTAGACTGGTTTGGGTTTAATAAAAGACTAGATGTGGCAACAACCCAGTCAAACCTGGGTGACCCGGTGGGTCAACCCATGACCCGGGCGACCCGGGCAAACCCGGACGAGACCCGGTTTCTTTTGTTTTTTTTTAAATGTGATATTTAAAACTCATTAGTATATATACTCTATGTTCCAAAAAAAAAATTTTCAATGTGGGATAAAAAACTATTTTATTTAAATACTTCAACTTAAAATGATAACATAATATATTTTCAATGTGGGATTTGAAACCCTTTGGTATATATACTTTATGTTCCCAAGAAAAAAATCATGTTTTTTCACTGTGGGATAAAAAATCTTTTGGTTTAAATATTTCAACTTAAAAAGATAACATAGTATCTTTTCAATATGGGATTTGAAACCTTTTCGTATATATACTCTATA
>NW_011500434.1:114533-114834 GCF_000495115.2 Populus euphratica | reverse complement strand
AATGTGGGATTTGAAACCCATTAGTATATATACTCCATGTTTTCAAGAAAAAACTCATGTTTTTTCAATGTGGGATAAAAAATCTTTTGGTTTACATATTTCACCTTAAAAAGATAACATAGTATCTTTTCAATATGGGATTTGAAACCTTTTTGTATATATACTCTATATTCCTATGAAAAAATAATGTTTTTTCAATGTGGGATTTGAAACCCATTAGTGTATATACTCCATGTTTTCAAGAAAAAACTCATGTTTTTTCAATGTGGGATAAAAAATCTTTTGGTTTAAATATTTCAAC
>NW_011500434.1:88731-110719 GCF_000495115.2 Populus euphratica | reverse complement strand
TATTATTATTGTTGTTGTATTATTGTCGTTTATAATTTGTACAATTCACCTCCCTGTGGTTCGACCCCGGTCTTGCCGGGTTATTTATTACTTCGACACTCCTGCACTTGGGAGAAGACATCAATCTTTTAGTCGTGTCAGTTCCCAAGAAAAAAGTTATGCCTTTTCATTGTAAGATAATTTGTTTTTAAATATTCTTTTAAATTTCATTTTTTACAATATGTATAATTTATATTTATATAGATTTTTTTATATGAAATATTAAAACTTTATTTTTTTTTCATTTTTCCGAGTCTACCCGGGTTAACCCGGGTTGACCCCTGAAACCCGGGACCCGGTCCCTTGACTGGGTCAACCTCCGGGCCGGGTTTAATAACTATGTCTGCACTTGGGAGAAGACAGCAATCTTTTGGTTGTATCAATACCTGATCCATTTTCAAATAACATGAATACAATACACACATCATTTTCAAATAACATGAATACCATACACACTTCAATCTATTTAATTCATCAACTTAATCTCGTTTGACCACTATAAGTAAGGCTAAATTTCATTATCCATAACTATTATTAGCATTTTATTACATTGTTATAATTATTTTTTTTATCATGACAACAACAACACAACACCTCAATACAACATAACATTATTAGTCATAATTTCTTTGACATCCTCCATTTGTACTTTACATCATTATCAAATTGTATCAATTACAATTCATCAATTAATTCAAAATACATCACACACACACACACACACACACACCATGGTTAATGAACTTCTAAGCGATACAATATTTGCCTCCTACCTCCATCCTTCACAAGGATTAGTTATTCATCAATTTTTTTCTTTTATTTATTCCTTCAATAATCCATAACATAAACAAAATTTATCATTTTTGTTTAACAATAAAGTCTCATCCAACATTCCATTTATAATCTGACAAGTCAGTTATATCGACAATATTAACACCACACAAGTAAGTTTAACTTAAGTTGCATTATTAGAAAAAAAAAAAAATTGATGCCACTAGCCCATTAGTTGGTAACTAGTTCCTCCACCCATCTTATTCCATAACTTTTAATCAATATCCACCTCTTTAAGGTCGAATGAATAATCCTATTAAGATATCAATCCTTATTTCATTAACACTTTTAATTATTTCCTATTAGAAATACCATTATAATACGTCTCCCTCAATGGAAGGAATGTCGACATTAGTCGCTCAATCAGGATATCAGGACCAACTAATCAAGTTTATTGTAAATGTTAAAATCAATGCCATTGATTGATGTCATTGACTATTTCTAACTTGAAATAGCCAATCATATTTTTCTTTCATAATACCTTGGAATATTTTTGGAAATGTTGATGTCAAGATTCTTGACATCATTAGCTTTCACTTCAAGAATAACTAATCAAGTTTCTTGTGATTGCTGATATCGACAGCACCAGTCGATATCATTAACTATTCTTACCTGAATAGTTAATCAAGTACAATATCTTTCATTTTTAGGGATGATTATGCCAATATTAGCAAATCTTACTAATATCATTAGTCACCACATTCAGGACTGGCTAATCAAGTTTTATGTGATAGCTAATATCGACAGCACCGGTTGATATTATTAACTATTCTCACCTGAATAGTTAATCAAGTTCCGTATCCCTTATTTTCAAGGATGATTATGCTGATTTTAGTAAATATCAATAACATCATTAGCCTCTGTATTAGGGACTAGCTAATCAAGTTTTGTGTGATTGTCAATATCAATAGCACCGGTCATATCATTAACTATTCTCACCCGAAAAATTAATCAAGTTTAATATCTATTATTTTTAGGGATGATCATGCCGATGTTAGTAAACCTTACTAACGTCATTAGCTTTCGCATTCAGGATCGGCTAATCAAGTTTCGTGGAACAATCATCAACAAAGTCTATTAATGTAATGTATATTCTTAACCTAATCAAGTACTCAAATCCATTTTAATTTCTTGTTTATTTCACTTTATCCTCTCTCTTTGTAGTTTTACCTATAGATATAAAGACCAAGAATTTAATAAGTTAGTAAATTAACACTATGTAAAAACTATTGGTATAGAACATCTACTAGTTGTAAAAGCTCGACTTACACTTTCTTGTTGTTGTTGTTGTTATACCCCTATTACAGTCCCTCATTAAGTTTTTACTACATGAGGTCCTAAGAAGTTGAGTGAATGTTTCTCCTCAAAATTGGAGACCTATTATATAGGAAGTATAATTTCTTGTAGGAGTGTTTGTTTTCGATCTTAAACATTCAGAATTTATATAACATTTGGACAAACAACATGTCCAAAATTCAGATCAATCCAATGGTGAAAAAATGATGTAATGGCTGATAAACAAGGCTGTCTTGAAGGGTGATTTTCCAAAAATGTTCCTATAGAGATAGCTCTTAAATGAAGTTTGCTATTGACAATCCCTCTAGTCAGAATGTAGGTGATATTGAGTATAATAACATAACAAAAAAGCAACCTAATCCAATGATGGAAAACCAAGATATGGCTGCAGAAGTTCTTGCCCTCTTGCCATCCCAAAACCCATAGTTTTAAATCAACTTATTCCTTTTTTGCAAATCAAGCCTTTATCATGCAATTAATCTTGAAATTCACAAGAACAATTATTCCTTTAAATATTTACATGAACCCTAAAATTTTAAACTTAAAGGTTTTCTTCTCCTCATGTAAGAACAAGAGAGAAAAACAAAATTACTAAAGGGTATGTTGCTTACTTTTACTACTTTAACTTATTTAAATGAATTATTGCAAAAATCTACAAAACTCATGTCCTTCTTTTCAAGTTCCAGCTCCTACTCTTCATTTTTCCCAAGCTTTATAACTTTTTAAGTAAAGTCACTTGATTTGTTTTCTTGGATATAATCCTTCCAAGAACACTCTATTTTGATTTAGCTTGAAGAAATGGAGAGGAGATGAAGAAAATAGGAGAAAAATGGTCTCCCTCATGTCTTCTCCTTTTATAGAGGATATGAGCTGTGTTTAAAAGAGGAAAGGGGCATATAATTTTATATAAAATTATCAAAATGCCCTTATTAATGTCCCTTATGTCATCTTCTTCAATTTACCCGATTTTGAGTACTCTCGTAAAGCCTTTCCAAACTTCAATTGATATGCAATTTTAACCTAAGATAAATCAATGAGTCTGTAGATTCTTTATAAAATTTCAGTTCGATCTAATGGTCGGATTGATATATATTATTGATACCGTAAAACTAGACAATTAGTATCTTTTACCCTAAAATTTAAATTTCATACGTTACTTTATTTACTTAGATCCTTATAACATTTTCCTTTAATTTATACTCAATAAATTCAATATTACCATATTTATCACTAATTTCTCAAGATAAGTTTTTTTTATCAGGGTTTACATATCTTCTCGTTTTTCCTATTCTTTTATCCAATGAAACTCGTCACTGATTTCACCAACGTTACGAGTTTTAAACTAAAAATTATGACACTCATTTCGACTTTAAAGATATCTTTAAATTTATTTATGAAGATCATTCTTTCTCTCACACGACACATTTATTATCATTCTTACTATTTATTCATTTATTTCATATTGAATCTCTATTACTCATCGATACCTCATTACTTCAATCCTATGTTTTTTTTTTAATTTATGGGGGTTTACATATCTTACCTAGTATAAATAGAGTTATTTAACTTGTATTTAGGTTGTTTAATACTTGGCTTATTTTAGAATAATTGTGTGTGTGCGAGGTTGCTTATACTTTAAGTGCTTCATTGAACTTTTCTTAGACTTATCAAAGATCAATTGTTTATTCTTCCAGTACTTCTAGTTTTTTATTCTTTATAATCAAAATGTTGGGTCTTTTCATTCAATAACTTTGATTCATTGATTTAGGTAATTATTAGGTTAGTTTTTTTTTTTATCGATTTGATTTTAGCTTTTATGATGAGAATCAATGAGTATCACTAAATGATAAATTAGAGATACCAATTGGGTCAATCATAATATCTAAAAATAAGGAGATCCATGATAAATTGATTGGTTTGATTAAAGATGTTTAGATTAAAATGTTGCAAATTTATTAGACTGAACCTTCATGTATTGTTTAGGCTATATTTAGAGCTATAGGTGGAAGTTTGATGCAATTTTAGTTAGGTTATAAACTAGATATCTCAAGATTTCATCCATATATATTAGTCTCACTAACTCATCTAAATGAGAAAGAATAACATGATTGTAATTAGGATTGAAAAACCGCTAATAAACAAGAAAAAAAAACATTGTTTTTCATATGATTTGTGGATTCATTGAACTTTTTTTAGACTTATCAAAGATCAATTGTCTTTGTAGTGTTCTTCATATACTTTTAGTTCTTTATTCTTTATAATTAAAGAATCAATATCTTCCATCCAATAACTTTGGTTTCTTGATTTAAGTAATCATTATGTTGAGGTTTTTTTTTGTTATCACTATGATATTAGCTTCATTGGGTTATTTATATCTTCTTTGTGAGCTTTAGAATTCTTATCCTTTAAGTTCACATTATAATCACTTAAATGACTTAAATGCCTTGATTAAAATAAAATGTAGTCAAGATCTAAATATACAATAACTTGATTATCTTAATTCTAAGGATCATTTATATCACATGAGTCTTTTCATAGTTACAAATGATCTCTTTATATAAGATCTTCATGCAAATAAGCTCAATGTACTTATCATTTAACAAATACTCACATATTAATTATAGATATCTCTTATACTTAACTTGAGAACAATTACTTCATTATATATATATATATATATATATATATATAATGAAGTAATTGTTTATATATTGGTCTCAAAATAACTCAGCCTTTATAGAGCAATGACCTAGAATATTTAAGAACAATAATTTAATATAATATGAACTCTCATAATTATATTCACTTTATAATTTTGTTTATAAATTATTTTTTAAGAGAATATTTAAACAAAAGTTGTGATTTTAGACTTTATTGATTGGATGAACATGATGCAGAAACACTTTTGTTTACATAGGAGTAAAAGTTAAAGGTGTCATTAATGTGATTAAAAATTAAAGAGTTCAAGATTTTTTGTTTCATATTTTTTTTTTGTAAGTGTTTATGGTTTTTGGTTGAATAAAATTTGAGTTTTTATGAAAGAAATGCAACTCATGTAGTAATTGTAAAATTAAAAAATTAATTATAATTTGAACCTTATATATTATAAATACTTAAGTGTTGCATCCAAATAGCTTAAGCAGGTTTGTCTAAAATGATTTTATTAGTTGACATGTCAAGCAAGCACTAAAGACCATGATTGATAATTTTGAGCAAACAATTTTTATTATCCATCTTATGGATGATTGATTTTTATGATCAATTCCATCATTTTCATGATAAGGTATATTTCTTTTTCAATCTTTTTTTTTTAAAGGAAATGCTATATACATTAAAAATAAATATTCATTTGTTGACATTTTAAGAACACTAATTATTTATTATCAAATAAGAGAAAGACTAAAATCAATCATACTGGAATGGACTAGAGTTATAGATTTCTAATTAATCAAGTATATAGGTAGTCAATCATTTAACTAGGAGACAAAATCAACTAAAAAAATAACTGATCATAAAAGTTTGAGTTCACATGAATAATTAGAAAGTTTAATTTTATTTAGAATATAAGTCTTTAATATAATGAGCTTATCAAAAATATAAATTAGTTTGGATTCAAATGATTATCAACAAAGAAAAATTTTGATTATATTAAGATTTAAGTCTAAGTTCTACATATGATATAGACATTACACAAATATAAACAAGTCGATATAATTACTAGAAAAGATGGCCAAATCTATATATACAATTTATTTATACAATTTACATTTTGAAATTCATATCTTCCAAATTATTTTTTTTATAACTTTTTTTATAACTTTCCTTTATAATTTAGGTAGTTTATTTTTCTTGTTTTTTCTCCTTTTAGTCCTTTGCATGGCATTGCTTGGAACAATATACTTATAATTTTTAAATAAAACAAAATGCATATATAAAGAATTATGCCACATACTCTTTAATTAAAAAAAGTATAAACACTAAATATAAAAATTTAAATTGGTATAAGCACTTGAAATGTGATTGTCTTAAACAAAAAAATATTTTAACAGTTGAGTACATTAACAGTTTAATGTAGTAAAATAAGTTTATATTATTTGAATGATTCTAATTTATGTAATTATTATATAATGGGAGAAGAATTCTAACCACTCAACTACCTTTCCAGTAAAAATAATATGTACCGCAGATGCATGGCACGATGAGTCGGCGCCCGCCAAAAAAAACGAAACTTTGGAATTTTATTTCTATTTATTTATTTATTTATTTTTGGCGCTGTCTGTCTCCATCTGCTAAATAAACGTCAGTTTCTCTCTCTGTCTTTTTCACCACTCATTTTCTTGAGTCTCAGTTTCTGCTAACTGAAAAAAAAAAAAAAATCAAAACAAACTGGAAAAATAAATAAATGAAACGGCAACCCCTAATTTCACGCTCTAATCTCGAATCAAAATCAAAACCAAAAATTTCCTCCTATTATTGGCTGCGTTCGAAAACGTGGGCTAAGGTTTTTAATAAATTTAATTTAAAAAAATTAATTTTTTAATATATTTTATATTGTTTTTGGTACATTAATTTTAAATATATTTTTTTAAAAATAAAAAATATTAAAAAAAACCATAACCAAACTAAAATATTACTATTTAAGGAAAACTTCTAGGAAAAAAAATAAAAACACAGAGAGAAATGGCGTCGAATATAGGGATGATGGACAGTGCGTATTTTGTCGGAAGAAATGAGATATTAACATGGATCAACAACAGGCTTCAGCTCAATCTCTCTCGTATCGAAGAGGTTTTTATATTTATTTTGTTTCTTTATGGTTTTGTTTGTTTGTTTTTGGATTTATTTATTCTGTCTCAATTTAAGGGAATGTTTGGCTTGCCGTATTGTTTTAGCAAATTTTGAGCATGTTAACGAAATGGGTTTTTTGTTTCCCATATGACAAGTTTACACAAAATGGGATGCTCTGATTTAAATTATCGAATTCTCTGTTTACATGGCCTTGAGGACTCTTAGAACCAGTTATGACATGAGCTTTGCCTGCAGGATTGTTGTTTTTTTTTTTTTTACGTGTACTCTGGATTGCTATATTATTATCATTTATTCTTTATGTTTAGTAGTTGTTTTGATTTTCTTTGGACATGCTTTAGGATGGATGAATGCTCTTGGAATGAGATCACATTACGCTTTTTAATTCCTTCTTTTCTAATGTCTCCAATGTCAATTACTGTGCGCAGGCTGCTTCTGGTGCGGTGCAGTGTCAGATGATGGACATGACTTATCCAGGAGTTGTGCCTATGCACAAGGTGACAGAATGCTATTTGCGATATCTTTGTTTTTAATATCTGCCTTGTCATTTGGTTAAGTATTGCAGTTATAGAATTCCTTCAGCTAGATTGCAGTTCCATTTGTTGTAGGTGAATTTTGATGCGAGGACAGAATATGATATGATCCAAAATTACAAGGTTCTGCAAGATGTACTCAACAAGTTGAAAATTGAGAAGGTACTAATTCAATCTCTCACGTTTTTTTTTGTTCTTTCTTTGTGTTGATCTTCTTAATGTTCAGTTTCATTTCTTTTAATATTACTGAATCACCATATGAGCCTTGTGTTAATAGCTTGATCCATGACAGGAAGTTTCTAGAGAGTAAAAATGTAATTTCCACCATATACTACCCTTTAGATATATAAATTTGCAGCATTTCAATCTTGTATCCATACGTTTTCTCATTCTTGTTATCGTTTAGACCATATCTTCCTTGATTGGATCATCTATTTGAGTTTGGCATTATTTTTCAGCCTGTCCAAAGCCAGAGTTGGATGGGAGATTCTTGGATTTTCTAATTTAGGTTTGTAATCTAGGCAAAGAAGGCAAACTTGGCTTCTGTCAGCAAAGACAGTAAAAAAAAAAAAATAACAACCACAATAAAAGAAAAGGGAAAAAAAAAAAAAAAGCTAAACACTATTACCTTAGGTAGTGTTTGATTATTGTATTGGGACAGAAGAGACAGATAATGAAGATAGAGAGGATATGTCTATGCCCTTCATGTTTTGAAAGACTATAAAATTCACTCCAAAACTATCTCAAAGACATTTACTTTGTGTCTCTATCTCTTCAATCAAACATGTTTTTGTCTCTTTTATATTTGTCCCTTCTGTTGTAGGACACTAACCAAACGCAACATTGGTGTTTCAGCAAATGGATGTTATTCCATGTTTTGCTGTGTGTATTGCTAGTACATATAGAGATATGATTGAGTATTTTGTCTGTGCTAACATCTGAGTTCATTTGTATGTTTTACTTACAATTTTGATATTTAATGTTGTTTGTGCTAACATGTGAGTTCATTTGTATGTTTTTACTTACAATTTTGATATTCTTCCAAGTTCTGATACGAGTGAGGAGACAGGATACAATTCTTATCTAAGTTTTAACTTGAGCCAGGAGACACTATATTTGCCTTGACATCCCTTCTATTTCTGTCTAAATGGCAGCATATTGAAGTTAACAGGCTTGTTAAAGGAAGGCCATTGGACAACTTGGAATTCTTACAATGGCTGAAACGATACTGTGACTCTGTAAATGGTGGAATCATGAATGAGTATATAATGTTTTTTTTACAAATCATTCTTCCATTACTTTTAATTCGCTTGAAATAGTTGTTTTTCATTTGCTTTAATCATGTAAGTAGTTTATATTGTGTATTTTATTTCTGAAAGGAACTATAATCCTGTGGAACGGAGAAGTAAGGGTGGGAAGGACCGTAACTCTAAGGGTTCTCAGAAGACCACAAAATCACTGCAAGCAAACAATATGCACAACTCTGCCTCTGGTGACCCAGTTGACCTGAATAAAATGTCCTGTAAGTATAGACCACATGATATCTTCCAAATCCATGCCTTAACTTTTTTTATTTTGACTTTGTTTTTCTTAAATTATTTGTTTGTTGTTTAATGCACATTGCTATAGGGCCAAAGCAAGGCAGGGGAAGTGCTGTGGCAGGTGGAGCAACTTATTCAGAGGAGGTTCAAGCTTTGTCCAAGGAGGTATAGGATTTATTTTCCATTTTCTTCTTGAATTTGAAACAGGAGCAGGTCAAAATCCCCTTGCATTTAGTGTCTATGATGTATGCAGATTGTTCTCTTGCACTTTAGAGTTTTGACTATCAACTTGGCAGGGGGATGATCGATTGTTTTATACCGATGGTGGAGATTAAAAATTTTCATCAACCTGCATGCTCTTTCAAGCTCTAATTTGTAGTCATAGTTATCATAACAGAGTTTTGCAATATGAAAAGATATTGACAGCGAGTACTGATGACTCTGGTTTGCATACAGGTTACAAATCTCAAGCTCTCAGTGGACCATTTGGAAAAAGAAAGAGATTTTTACTTTGCGAAGTTGCGAGATATAGAAATACTATGTCAGATTCCTGAGATGGAGGACCTACCTGTAAGAGTTTCTAGATGCCTAATATATAGATCAAGACATGGTTAGTATCATAAATATTGAGCAGGGAGTTATACTTTTAGTCATGCCATTGTTTAAATGCCATGCAGATGACAGTTGCAATAAAAAAGATACTGTACGCTGCCGATGCTAAGGAATCTGCGCTTGAAGAAGCTCAGGAATATTTATCTGAAGCTATCAATACTGTTGAGACTGAAGTTGAAAGTGAGGCTTGACTTTCGACCAGTAATGGAATCTTGCCTAGGAAAAGTAAAGGCTCAACCATTTATTACAAGCAAACCCGTGTCAATCATGAGATGCTGGTGGTCTTTCACTATGCTACAGACTCTTAATGTTGTTAAAGGTAAATAATTGTAATATTTTCCGTTTATTACATGTCCATGTGTTCTGTTTATTTAAGTGGGGACTAATCGATATAAGTTAAAGGGAGCTACTGCTGCCTCTTTATTATGCATATGTTTGTAGGTGTTTATTACACTTTCCTGGGTTTTTTTGAATTTAAGCAAGGAGTAATCTATCGAAGTTAAAGGGAAGCTGCTGTTGCTTTTCTCTTCAGCACCGTGTGTGTGTGTTTTGTCCTGAACTATTTGATTTATTTCCATATGTTAGTCTCTTTTGTTCCATTATCCCGCATGAAGATAAGAAAATAGAATGGCTTAGATGTATATAGCGGATTCGTGAATGATAATAAACTAAAGGAAAGGAGCAGGAGTTGATCGTGATATGTACGCATCACTGAGGACAGAGGTGAAGGCGACTGGTTGAGAATTTTGTGCTCTGGGATTTGACGCTTAGGCAGTTTGTGCACCTATCATTTTCCTGAACTAAAAGTTTTTGGAGAGCCGTTTCCATCCATCATCTTCAATTACCTTCGCTACCACAGCTACAAAGAAGTACCACGTCATAAACAGTCATGTCATCGAGATGCTCCCCGATTCATCCCATCATAAGAAAGTTTCTATTCGCTTGTTTGATAGTTGCCCGTTAATTTTCATTTAAGATTTAACATGTAATGAAATGATAACTAGATTTGGGATTTTGGATGTTGAACTTTAAGAAAGGAATATTTGTTCCAGAAAAAACCATAATGTAGAAAAGAATAGGAGTTCAAATAAAGGAATTGCATGAATTTAAAAATACCAGAAAGATCTAGAAAAGAAATTGTTAATACAATAATAGTGAGGCACATAAAAGTAGAGGAAGCCCTAGTTACTTGGAGAAGCTCCTTTTAAATCCATAAAGAAGGGGTCAGAGTCGAACCCTCTAATAGGAACCGTTCTCTTATTACACAACATGATGTTAAGATGAAAGGATCCTCGAGGGAACATTCTAGCAGGCCTTGATAGGGGTTACACTCCTGTAAACACTAATTACACATAAATTTACACAACTTTGAAGGGTCAGAACCTACCTCAGTATTCTTCTCTCTCAAAGCCTAATCTCAGCCTCAAGTTCTCCAAAAAGCATTGCCAGTTCCATAAAAAGAAAGGAAACGACATCAAGTACTACTATGTTCTCAAGAAAGAAGTGAAGAGACTTTTAACATAGGGATACTCAAACAATCCCTGAAAAAGGATCCATCTCAAAAAGAGAAGGGAGTTGAAGAGACCAGTATTCCTAGAGATCATTGTCATATTAGGGGGCTCATCTATGAACATAGATTTTACTAGTAATAAGAGAACAAGGCTGGAAGATCAAATTCTAGTTATAATAGGTTAAGAAAGTTCTTTGCATGAACCCATCACTTTCACCCTTGTTGATGAATAAGGGATTAAACATCCACATTAAGATGCCTTGGTGATTTCCACGGTCATGAAGGATCATACAGTCTACAGGATCCTAGTGCATGATGATAGCCTAATGAGCATCCTATCAGGAGAGGCCATGAAAAAAATAGGCGTAAACACCTCCAAAATGACTCTAGTGCCAACACGTCTCGTTAGAATAGAAGGGTCAGTAGTGTCTGTGAACACCTCTAAAGAATGCTTCTTTTTTTTCACTTGTGTTCTTACTTAATTTACATTCATTTCTCAAGAATACATCTTACCGATCCAAATAGGGTTACACAACCCTGTGGCATCTGAGACCCACTTATCCAGGACAGTAACAAAGTCCAAAGTGAGCATCAACCTTTATTATCACCAATCGAGGTTACACATCCTTGTGGCGTCTAGGACCTACTTTTTTGAGGCAGTAGTAAGGGATCAATGCTTCACTCTTTAGGGTGTCTTTCAATGCCCTCTCCCTTTCATCTATCTAGCATTTTCAATTGGAAGTAAAAGCACTAGAGTAGTCTTATCAAGTCCATCATGTCTATCCAAATAGGCTATATATTCATGTATGTGGTCTGGGACCCACATCTCTCCTAAACAACATGAGACCAGTCTCTATAGCATTTAAAAGTGTTGAGGTGGCCTTATGAGACTCGTCTTGTCTATCCAACTTGGGTTACACACCCTATATGTGGTCATAAACCCACATCTCTCATGGATAGTATAGGTACCAGCCTCTATAACATTAAGAAGTGTTAGAACCAGCCTTCTTACAACAACACCCCATCTATCCAACTTGGGTTATACACCTTATGTACAATATGAGACCCACATTTATCCTAGATAACATGGGTACTAGCATCTATAACATTAAAAAGTGCTGAAACCAGCCCTCCTATAACAGCCTCCTATTGGTCCAAACAGTTATACACTCTTGTTGCGTCTAAGACCCACTTCTTCAGGATAATAGTAAGTGTCCAATGCTCCTCGCAAGAAGGATTAAGAACATATCTTGAAGATTCAAACAATGAACTCTCTAGGAAGACTATCCCTACCAGTAAGGCCTTGATAAGAGGAGTATAAAACACATCTTGATTAGAATTACAACTCAACTAAAGTTAGTAAAAAAAAAAATTTAGTCCTTAGTCTCCCTATTTTTTTAAAAAAATAAGCAGACTTAGGGGCTTACTGATAGGTCATGGTTTTCTAAAACCTAACTCCTTTTAGGTTTAGGGTATAGCTAAAAGGTAATTCCATATTGAATCTCCCATACTCTAGGCTTAGGTGAGTAATTATAATATCCATCATATCTCATTAAATACGAACAAGCGATTCATGCTTATATTAATTAAATGTGATGGTATGAATAATATAATAATATTATTTTACTATTATGATATTACATTTCTACCCCTCCTATGTTGTATGAAGCAAGTCAAGCTAGGTAATATAAAAGAAAGCAGGAGTATACAGGAAAAGGGTTTGAAACCTTATACTCTGAGATATACACACAATTTTTCTTCTTCTACTTGAATTCAACATCATTTTCCCCTTCCTCCTCTTTATCTTTATCTTTATCAAAACTTATTAACATCTTCATTATGTTTTTTTGCTAATAAAAATATCTCGTACTGATTCGATCTTTCAGGGGTTCCCTATCAACACCCCTAAGAGTCTTTAAAGGAATTTGTGCAGGTATTTATTCAAGAAGAGATTCACATCCCCTGGGGAGATCTATCAAAGAAGAAGTTAATGTAGTTTTGAATTAAAGGTCATAGAACACAGTATGAATGAAATACAAGGATTTTAAGGAATAATTTCTTCTATAATATTCCCTGTGATTTTTATATCCTCATCAAGTACCAACCAAATATCAGGACATTCATATAAGATTGTGGTAATCATATAAAAAATAAACCAAAATAGATCATAAAGACCCATTCAAAATTAACTAAATGTTAAAAGATAAAGTTGCACAAAAATATCAACAATAAAAAAACAAATGTTGAATAATGAAATTTAAAAAAAAATAAAGAAAAAAAATCAAAGAATAGAAAACAATAAACTAAAACAAGGTAGGCATGCGAGCCTTGGTAGCTTAGAGCTAAGGGGCCTTTTAAAAAAAGTCTAAGTGCATTAAGTTACCAGCCTAAGCCACTGTGCATAAGCCATTTCTTTTTAACTTTTCCTTTTTTTAAAAAAAATCAAACTAGGCGAATGATGCTTAATTTTTTAAAAATAAACAAAGGAAACATCTTTTACAAACCTAGTTTTTAGGCACCGATAGTGGCTAAAAGATCAAGTTACGAATTTTTTATCCAAAAATCAAAATTTCAACTCATATTCACATAAAAATACTCCCGAAAAGCACTCTTATAACCTCAAGAAATTAATTTTCCAACTAAAAAAATCACAATCAAAATGAAAAACCTCTTTTAGCTGTGATTTAGTTTTTCATGTGATATGAAAGCCAAAAATACCTTAATAGAATTCCTCTCATTAAGAGGAAAATTAAAGTAGGAGAAAGCTAAAGACAACAACAAATAAAGAATACATAAATTTTATAAGTGAAAAAGGTTGCGGATGTAAAATTTAAATTTGTTGGTTTATTCTCTCTAACAATAATGCTAATAAACTTTTGTCTCTTGAGGAACAAGACCTTAAATAGATCAGAAATCTTACCTCAACTAGAAAACAAAGCAAAAATATAAAAATACAAAGGAAAAAAGCATAAAATCCAAAATAAGTTATGAAATCCAAAGTAACAAGAAAAAATAACAAAACAGTTAAAATTAGGAGTCTTGACGAGATGTTTTATATCTAAAGACCTAACAATTCTCGTAGAGACATAATGGCTATTAAAAAAAAATAGCCTCTAAAAACTCCTGTAAGAACTTAAGATTGACCTAATTGTTAGATTAAAAGTTATGACTTTTTTGAGCCATTATTCTAGCCTAGCTTAACTAAATCTCCTCTTGGGCCTAGATTAGTCTCACTGGTCCATAAATGTATCACCTAAGCCATTAATATAATTTTTCTAGTGCAAATCCTTATCTAGTTGTAGTAGATCCATACTTGATTGCTCAAAATAAATTGTTATCATAAATTTGATTATATCATTCTTTTCAAGTTGAAAATAACTTGACCTCAAGTTTTGTTCCTCCTCCAATTAAGATGTAAAGTGTTGGACATTGAATACATAAGAAGTTTTTAGATGATTAGAAAGATGAATATTGTAAGCATTATCATTTATTTCTTACAACACCTCACAAAGGCCTATCTTCCTTTCCTTCAACTTGTTATACTCACCCACCGATAACATATCATATGTAAGGATTACCCATACCAAATCATCCTCAAACACCACTCTTCTATGATGAGTATCAACTAGGAACTTATACTTAACATTGTTGTTATTGATTGTTTGATTGACATGATCATGAATGCCATACACGTAATCTTCCATATATGTTGCTTGAATGCTTAATCATCTAATGCGAGGAACAAGAATTAGCTTTAGTACTGCAAAATGATTTTGTCTGTAAACAATCTCAAAGGGATTTGGTTAGGAAGTCCAATTCTAAGACCTATTATAAACAAATCCGCCTGTGATAATGTCATATCCTACTATTTTGGCTTATCTCCTATAAGATTTTATAGTAAATTGTTGAGATTACGATTAACCTCCCCTTTCTACCTATCAATCTAAGAATGATAAGCATTGTTAAAATTCAGTTGAGTTCTCATTTTTCTCCATAAATTCTTTTAGAAATTACTCATGAACTTGACGTCCTTATCCCAAGTGATGGACCTAGGAATGTCATGCAAATAAAAAACCCCATTAAATTAAAGTTGGGCTACTATAGATGCATTAATGGTTAAAATTAAATTGAGAGGAAAAAAGTTTAAGAGTTATTCTCATGGTCTAAATTGAATAAATATTAAAGAATTAAAGACTAAATTAAATTATAGAAAAAAAAATTTAGCACATGTAACACGTGATAAGAAAGGTTGTAGCACTGTTTACACGCATGTGACTTCCTCTAAGCTCTCAAAAAAGTCTTTCTTTAATGAAAGCATTTGGTGGAAACTGACATAAGAGGATGGAATTAAAAAATTGAAACTTAAAGAAAAAAATGAAAAAATAACAAAAATATCACGTGAAAGTAGCCAAAGAAAGTTAATTTTTTTACAAAACTAGTCACATTTTTACATTGATTTAACTGTTCAAAAACACCATTTTGTTTTACTGTTTTTGTTATTGTTAATTAGAACCAGGCCACGAAGTCATGCTCTCTTCAAACTTGATCAGCCACGTGATGTCCCTGTTCCAAAATGTGGACAAAGCGAACAGCAGCTAGAAACCTAAGAAGGATTTGTCATAGAAAACGGTCTAGAGCATTTGCCGCATAACAGCCGATGACCACAGAAGAGTCGGATTCTAAAATAAAACTGACCTATAGAAAAGCTTTTGATGACAAGTTCAAGAGGTTAGATAGCTCTCAACTCGGCCAAATACGAGAATATCTGATCGACTCCCATGATTTTGGGAGAGGGACAAATGAGCAACTTCACTCAACTTCTTCGGGCAGCCTGGCTTTACTCCGTGACAGACTCAGAATATAGCAAATCCAAGCAGCGCTCTGTCTCCGAACTGTGGGAAATAAACTTGATGATTCTGGAATAGGGCCTTCACGTCCTGAAGTCATATAACACATCTTGCATGACGGTACGCCTGAAAACTAACAGTAACAGATAACTTGCTGCATTGCCAATTTCCAAACTGAAAACCCAAATGGAGGAAAAACATTTCAGCAGAAAATTAGTGGTTGGCTGATTGGAGGGTATGGTAACAATCTTTTCGCAATGAAGATAATATTACAAGGCAGTATCAATGGTTACTATAAATCACAGTGATCTTGCGTAGCGTATTTTCATCTTTCGTTGAGAAGGTCATGCACATAATTAAACGGATGATAATAAGGCAAGCAGTCATGATAATTACATATAGCATATCACAACATCCTGTATCTCTTGAAAGAACCAACGACCACATTAGACACACAGAAAAATTCCAGGTTCATTGACAACAAAGAACTCTAGCAAGTAGCAACTGGAAATAACTGAAAGCAACTAGTCTTCCCCGACAAGGAACAAGGTAGCAGGACCAGCTGACAGCTATCAGTATCAGTCATCCTCATCATAGAATGCATACCCGCTACTGCTCTTGGATTTACCCTGCATGGAGCAATTATCTTATTAGTTGCAATGTGATAAGGTGCAGTCAAAAGCCAATTTCCCACAGCAAAATAACACAATTATTCTCTTCCGGTGAGAACGTACCACAAGATAAATTTAGGATAGAAATTATATATCTTTCATTTCTTCCCAGCGCATATTAATAACCTCACTTCAACCACTATTTCGGATATATAGTCGAAATCTATAGTTCCATTACAACGGTTACATTATTCAATTTACTGCAAATTAGAACAGAATAAAAACTGAATGAAAACTGATGCCTAACACTATCCCATAACTAGTTGACGTGGTAAAGTCCTCACGCTCTTAGCTGCTACAATCAAGCCTTCGTGGATCAGGTTTGTCCTAGTCTTACGCTTGCACTTCACTGCACTATACTATACTTGGGATTCGGCTTTGTTGCTCTCTCAAATCTTTGTGGTTTATCAATACCTTTCAGAAAGTGGAACCTTGTCTTCAAGGTTCAAGTGTGGAAACTGATGACACAGTGATCAGTCACTTCCCAGGTAGCCTCCTTTGATGGTAAGTGCTTCTATTTCACTAGATTTTCTGCAAGAAACTTACCACCTGCTTTACCCAATGATGATCAAGGATAGCCTCAGGTTCCAAGACAACCTCACCCTCATCTGAAATAGGCAGAAGATCTGTATGCATGTCGGTTGCATCTCTCATATATTTCTTCAATAATAACACATGAAAGACAAGATGGATATGTACACCCTCAGGTAACTGAAATTTGTAAGCCGCGTTGCCCACCTTTTATAGAACTAGATAAGGGCCAAAGAATCGGCTAGCTAATTTCTGGTGTACCCTTTTGAATGCAGAGTTTTGGCGATAAGGTTGTAGCTTGAGGAAAACCATGTCACCTTCTTTAAAGGACACACCCCTCCGCTTCTTGTCAACAGTCTGTTTCATGCGATTGGTTGCAGTGGCCAAATGGTGTTTGAGCTGTAATAGAAGCTCATCACGATGGAGAAGAGTCTATTCCACTTCGTGGATTGGTGCTGAACCATCAAAATATTCTGGAAGAGATGGTAGTGGTCGACCATAAAGTGCCTGGTATGGTGTCATGACAGTGGATGCATGGAAAGTAGTATTGTACTCTGCTTATGGCAAGAAAGAATGCCATTTACAAGGCCATTGATGGACAAAGCTTTTTCAATACTATTCTAGACAACGATTGACTGCCTCTGATTGGTCATCTAACTGTGGGTGGTATGCTAAACTCATTTTCAGCTTGATGTCGGACATTGTAAAAAATTCCTGTCAAAATTTACTGATAAAGATGGGATCATGATCATTAATTGTAACATCCCCTCTATACCGGAATAAAAGCAACAATCTCGAAGGTCCTAAGTCATCGACATGTAACATGTTTATATTTTTAATAACTCGCATCTCATAACTCAATTACGAACCCAATCATTCTGAGTTTCAATTCCACAAATATTATCACACCTATCAACCACAATATTTACTATATTCATTATATAACAAAATATTATTGTGGATGGATAAAATACAAACACATAGACATTAAATATGGTTATATGAACTACATAATTAAGTTTATTCATTTAAGTTTAAACATTAATTATATAAATTCAGTTATATAAATATTTTCATGTTTACAAAATATAAGGGTATACTTCCTAGAGCATAGATTACGAGAAGAGAACATAAGCTAGGATATACTCCTATCATACATGTGATGATTCTAAAACCAAAATATATATTATTGAAATGTGAATATCACAATAAATACAACAACACGAATATCTAACAATTTCAAAAAGGTAACATGTATTCATATTTAGTTCACTTCTCCCCTTTTGTTTTTCATTAGAATCTATTTCATCGTTATTTAACTATTAGTAATCGTTCCCTCTTCCATTATCAACATCCATTCCAGACTTTATAAGATTAAACATGATTATTTTTGTGTAATACATTACTGATACTAATTTCACTAGTATCATCATCACCACCCCATAGGAGCCGATACAAGATGATCCCCTTACTTAGGATCCTAACATATATTAGATATATACTAGCCATTACATGGTGATCCCCTTACCTGAGATCCTAACATACTCTAAATATATGCTAGTCAATGCATGTTTGATCCCTTTACCCAAGATTTTAACATACACTAAATGTATGCTAGTCAATACCTATTCGATCCCTTTACCTGGAATCCTAATATTCACTAAATGTATGCTAGTCAATACATGTTTGATCCCCTTACCTGAGATCTTAAAATACACTAAATGTATGTTAGTCCAAACATGGTGATCCCTTTACCTAGGATCCTAACATACACTAAATGTATGTTAGTTCATGCCTCAAATCACATTTCTCATATTTCTTTTATCAAAGATGATTTCACCATTTGACAATTCATACAAGAACCTTTCACCTTGAATATACATACATTCAGTAATTCACATTTCATAGCGATAATATGTTAAATCATGGAATTTAACTTAGAAAGTATAGGTGCGATTTACCTACCTGTAATAAAAGCTCTACTCGTGCTCCCCTACTGTTGTTGTTGCACCACACCTGTGGTCCCTCTTGCAAATCATAGGTTTATCTCATAAATTTTCCTTATCCAAGGATATGTTTTATAGTAACCATATCAACAACTAATAAGTCTTTCTTTCAGTCATTTCTTAATATTTTATGTTTTTCTCATTTCATCCATTAATGACCTTAGTTGTCCTATAATTTCTTGTTTTATTGGAAAACATAAAATTGAAAACCTTTATTTGATTTTGGAGCTAGTGTGAATTTACTTCCATATTTAGTTTTTTAAAGTCTCAATCTAGGTGAGTTAAAACCAACTTTTGTAGCTCTTTTACTTGCCGATAGATCTGTAAAAGTGCCTAGAGGAATAGTTGAAGATGTGTTAGTACAAGTCGATAAATTCATTTATCTTGTGGATTTTATTGTCTTGGACACACAACCTATTGAAGCATGTAATTCATTTCCTGTTATTTTAGGACGTCTGTTTCTTACAACTTCTAACACATTGATTAATTGTAGGAATGGATTAATGAAGCTATCATTTGAAACATGACATTGGAGATGAATATTTTCAACATTTGCAAGCAATCTGGAGATGATAATGATTTACAAGAAGCAGATCATATTAAAGAATTAGTTTATGATCAAATTGAATCTACTTTAAGTAAAATTAAGTTGGATGAATCTAAAGATTTGTAAATGATTTATTATAAGGAAGAAATCATGAATGAAAAACGCACCAAAAATATTGATGCGGATCTTTTGTCAAGATTGACAATAGATCCGACATCCGACATCACATCAATCGATGATTACTTTCTTAACGAATCCTTACATTCTCTTAGTTCAATGCCTTGCTAAAAATATCAATTTTCTTGCTTCAGAATTTTTTCCAGCTCACTAGAGTACCGAAGACAAAAGAAAGTTTTTAAGCGACGTGCAGAAATTTTATTAGGATAACTAGTACTTATTCAAATATTTTTCTGATCAAATATTTCAAAGATGCATTCTCAATAATGAGGTAAGTAGTGTCATAAAAATTTTATCATTATGAGGCATGAAAGAGTCATTTCTTATTAAAAAAGAAAGCTAAAAAAATCTTACAATGTAGATTTTATTGGCCCACCATGTTCAAAGACACATATGTGTTCTGCAAAGCTTGTGAAAATTATCAAAATATAAGGAATCATTAGATAATCTTTTATTTACTTTTGAGACGTATCATAGTGGAGATGTGCATTGTGCATTTCATGATGTATAACCCCATTTTCATAAAAAAAAAAAAAAAAAAAACATGCTCGACATAGTCTTCGGAATGTGACTAAAACAGACCTTATGTGCTAGTTTTTTAAAAAACTAGATAGGAAACCTATCCCCGATCCATAAAGGGCGTTTAAGACATTCTTGGACGTAAAACCAAGGGAATATGTGAGCCACAATTACAATTGTCTGTACATACACATACTTTTTCAAAAAAAAAAAATAAGAGAGAGAGTGAGACTCCAACTGGCCTATATATAGGTGGTATGATTGTATTTTTAATTTCTCATCTATAAAATCTTCTATTCCTTCCCTTGATTTTTACTCAACCCATATATTTAACTAATATAGAAGTGTGTAGAAATAAAAAGTTCATCAAGTCATCAAATAAAAAATATTCGTGTTTTCGGTGAAAAAAATGAGTTCTTAAAATCAGCAAATTATCTTAGTCAGGTCTTGATTAGTACTTAAAAGTGCATTTTTATCAAGGTTTTATATCTTCTTGTTGCACTTGAAGTATCAATAACTCCTTAACTAAAGCATATTTTATAATAACATATCTAATAATATAAGATACCTTTAATTTATGGTAAATGTTCATTTTAAATGCAGGCTTATCACATAAATGAAAGGATTGATTGATGAATTTAAAAAATGAAATTGAAAGGATAAAGAGATTACCAAACTTAGAAAAGAGATGTTGGTGCAATCCAAACTAGAACATTGTTCGGTAATTGGGTCATATTTGGAGTTATAGATCTCAAATTTATGTCTATTTTATATTGACGAAAAGGTAAGATATAGGATAACAACTTTCATAGGAGCCAAAGATTTAAGAAGACAATTTTCAAGTCCAAATTATAGCAATAATAAAAAAGTCTGAATTTGTCCTGCAGCCCGCGCACTATTCAATGTTTGACCTATATCTAGAGTTTTAGAATCTCACATAACCTCCATTTTTTTTGGAAAGCTATGATAATTTCCAACAACTTTCATGTTTTAAGTGGTTCTAATTCTGATGTTATTAATAACGTTTTGGATAGGTAAGAAAAGATAAGGATTGTCACCAAGTCAAAAGTTGGTCACCCACTCATCAACTAGTCATCAAATTAACAGTTTCCAATTTTAGCCTATAAAAGAAGGTATTTTTCATGCATTTAGGCATCTTTGTTTCCAGATCAAGATCATATTCTTGCTTTCTCTCTTTGTATTTTTTGTATTGCTTATGTTTTGCTTTCATTAATATCAAGTTTATACCTTTCATTTCCTTTTCTTTACTTAGTTAACTTTTATCTTATTTATATTCTTATTTATATTCTTATTTATTTATTTATTTTTCTTTGTTTCATTATGTTTAGATAAGTTTATTATGTCAAGGTGAAAAGGTTAAACTAATGGTGTAAGAATAAGTATAGTGTAAACTTAGCATGGACTTTAATGTTTGATACTAACATGTTTTGTATTTGTTATCTTATTCACTCTTTAATACTTTGCTTGTTAAATAATCTAGATTTATGTTGTATAACACTTG
>NW_011500434.1:78636-87761 GCF_000495115.2 Populus euphratica | reverse complement strand
TTTTCTTTTTTTTTTTTTTTAACTCTATATACATATACTTTAAAAACATCATGCATCTTTAACCCATGTAACGAGCTTTCAGCTAATGACTCCCAGACCAGTTGGTCTTAGGGCATTAGGTGTTAAGACACCCCTACGAGCTTAGTAACTCGGGTCGCAGATACTGATATGTAGATAGTGCAATGTTTGATTCCCTTATTTGCTTCTCCTCAACCCATGTAACAAGCGTTGGGCCAATAGCTCCCAAGTCAGTTGACTTTAGGGTATTAGGTGTTAAAACACCCCTTCGGGCTTAATTGCTTAGGTTAGGGAGGCTACGAAACCAAACTTATCTACATCTTTATTATCATCATTTTTTCTTTTCTTTTCTTTTCTATTTTTTTTCTTGTTTTTTTTTCTTAATTATATACAATCCCTTTTCCTTAGTTGTTACCTTTAACAAAAGAACATAAATAATGTAATAATCCAATATGCAACCCACAATCATATATTAAAGTGTGTGTGTGTAAATTAAGGTTTAAGAATACATGTTAAATAAGTATATGAGCAGAATTAAGTGGTAACAATACGAGAGTTTGTAAACCTAAATATTTCAGGAAGTATTATAATAGACCTTGTTAAGAATGATTACTAAGATGCGTCTCAAGAGTCACTTTAACAAAAGAACTCCTTTACTCTACCATCCTAGTAACAACAATTATGCACATGCTTTATGAAATGAAAAACAATGTTTTTTTTTTATCAACTATTACCCTCTCCCCCCAACCAAAACGAGACATTGTCCTCAATGTTTTAAGGTAAAAAGATAGAGTATAGAAGATATCACCTGAAATAACGAACACCGACAAACCTGAAACACACTAAAACAAAAATAACAAATAACAAAACACAATAATAAAACCAAAAGACACAAAAATTCACAAATGAAGGCTCAAATCCAATCTAAGCTTTTTACGGCTTTCCTTAGATGACCAATTTATGCGACTCATGGAAGGATCAATCACAGGAATGAAATATTGTAGTTGGTCAATCAATTGTTCAGTAGTAGCAGCAGAGATTATGATTTGTTGTGCAGAAGATGTTAGAAATTCCTGTTCCACAGCATGATCAAGAAAAGACAACAACTTATCATAATAACCATTAACATTTAACAAACCTATGGGTTTATGGTGAATGTACAATTGAGCCCAAGAGGAAATATGAAAGATCTCTTCCAATGTACCTAGACCACCTGGTAAAGCAATGAAGGCATCAACATGGTTAAACATTGCATTCATTCGAGCTGACATTGTGGAGACCTGAAGTTCGTCTCCAATTGTTTTTCCAACGATGTCCCCTTGTGCCAAAGCTTCAGGGACGACCCCCAAAACTTGACTACCTCCTAAAAATGCAGCTATTGACACACCTCCCATTAACCCAAGATTGCCTCCCTCATATACTAAATGAATCTTTCTCTCAGCTAGCACCTGACCAAGATGATTTGCTGATTCTAAAAACTCCTTTTCTTTCCCAGGACTAGATCCACCGAAAACACAAATATTTCTTATTTGATGACCTGAGGAACTTGCCATTTCTACAGACTTCTGTATTTGTTGAATGTATGGGTTGAGTAGAAATGAAAGGAAGGAAGAGAGGGTTTTATAGATGAGAAATGAGAAAGACAATCATAACACCTATATGTAGGTCAGCTGGAGTCTCACACTCTCTCTCTCTCTCTCTTTATTTATTTATTTATTTATTTATTTATTTATTTACTTTTTGAAAAAGCATGTGTATGTACAGGTAGTTGTGATTGTGGCTCACATCTTCCCTTGGTTTTACGTTCAAGAACGGCTTAAACGCCCTCTGTGGGTCGGGGATTGGCTTCCCATCCAGTTTTTTTAAAAACTGGCAAACAGGGTCTTTTTTAGTCAGATTCCCAAGACTAAGTCGATCATGTTCTTTATGAAATAGTGGCCATAAATCATGAATTACAGGATGCACATCTCCACTAGGATGCGTCTCAAGAGTCAATAAAAGATTATCTAAAGACTCCTTACTCAGGCCATCCTTAATGAATTGTATTTTATCTTCACGGTTTATAGATACCATTCCTAAAGAACGACATTGTGTATTACAAGTCCATCTAGCACATCGATGACAGACTTCAAATCATTTTGCACGATGTTTCTTTGCAAAGGTGCTTTTACTTGTTCCAGGCATGTGTGAAACGAAAAAGTTAGAGGACTCACCTGATAATCGGACCTTTGCTTCAATCAACCAGCGAATATCTTCAGGAATTCCATGATTCATTAACAATCTCAATCTTGCACATCTAGCACGGTAAATTTTTGTAATCGCATTCTGAGGTAGAGCGGGAAAATACTTTTTCAATTTTTCAAGATTAGTGTCCATTTTCAAATGAGAATTGGAAGAGAGATTCAAAGAATTGCACAAATATATACACAGATATCAGTTATTGTGGGAAACTGGAAGAACTGACTTAAGTCACGGAGTACCGTTATCCGCCATTTGACCGGGATGAGACAAACTAGCAAAAATCACTCAAAAAGAAACACAAAAACAATGTGAGAAAAACAAAATAATCAACCTTTATCTACAAGATCATTCAAACCAGTTGATTCATTTTAACTAGGAAAATTATCAAAGTAAGCTTTCAAACGATGTCCATTTTCCTTAAAATCATTGTCATTCATTGAATTCTCAACATCACAAGCCCTATAAGGATTGGTCCATCTTAATCTTAGCTTTTTAGGGAATGCATAGAGTTGAGAATCATAAAACAAAACTTTTTGACCAGTGTCAATTTTTTGATAATTTTCACAAGTTTTGCAGAATGCATGTGTGTTCTTGAACATGGTGGGCCAATAAAATCCATTTTGAAAGATTTTTGTAGCTGTCTTTTTTGACGAGAAATAACTTCCACATGCTTCAGAATGACAAAGTTTAATGACACTACTTACCTCATTGTCGGGAATGAATCTTTGAAATATTTGATCAGGACAATATTTGAATAAGTTAGGGTCATCACAATAAAAGCTCTTTACTTCGTTCAAAAATTTTTCTTTGTCTTGGGTACTCCAATCAGCTGGCAAATCTCCTAAAGCAAGAAAATTAATATTTTTATCATACCAAGGCATTGGACTAAGAGAAAGTAAGGATTCGTTAGGAAAGTAATCATCGATTGGTGTGATGTCAGATGTCGAATCTGTTGTCACTATTGACAAAAGATTCGCATCAACATTTTCAGTGTGTTTTTCATTCATGATTTCTTCCTCAGAATAAATCATTTGCAAATCTTCAGATTCATCCAACTCATTTTTACTTAAAGTAGATTCAAGTTGATCATAAACTAATTCGTCAATATGATCTACTTCTTGTAAATCATTATCATCTCCAGGTTGCTTGCAAATGTTGAAAATATTCATCTCCAATGTCATGTTTCCAAATGATAGCTTCATCAGTCCATTCCTACAATTAATCAATGCGTTAGATGTTGCAAGAAACGGACGTCCTAAAATAACAGGAAATGAATTACATGCTTCAGCAGGTTTTGTGTCCGAGACAATAAAATCCACAGGATAAATGAATTTATCGACTTGTACTAACACATCTTCAATTATTCCTCTAGGCACTTTTACAGATCTATCGGCAAGTAAAACAGATATAGAAGTTGGTTTTAACTCACCTAGATTGAGACTTTGAAAAACTGAATATGGAAGTAAATTCACACTAGCTCCAAGATCAATTAAGGCTCTTTCAATTTTATGCTCTCCAATAAAGCAAGAAATTATAGGACAACCAGAGTCTTTATATTTCAAAGCATTATTGTTCTGAAGAATAGCATTTACTTGTTCGGCTAGAAAGGCTTTCTTTTTCACATTCAGTTTCCTCTTCACAGTGCATAGATCTTTTAAAAATTTAGCATAGGAAGGAACTTGTTTAATAGCATCCAGCAAAGGTATATTGATCCTTACCTATTTGAAAGTTTCAAAAATTTCAGAGTTGTGATTGACTTTCCTTTGTTTGGTCATGGCTTGAGGAAATGGAAGTGCTGGCGGTGAATCAGTCGTTTCTTTGCAATTTTAAGATTCAACCCCTTCCTTACCCTCAGAGATTGACTCATCATCTTTATCATAAGGTTCAAGAGAGGGTTTTTCAATAACCTTACCACTGCGCAGAGTAGTGACTGATTTCACTTGATCCATGTGTTGGTTTCCGGAACTACTTGCATTTGCATTATATTGCCCCTTGGGATTTTGTTGTGGTTGAGATGGAAACTTACCTTTCTCTTGGAAATTGAGAGCAGATGTTAATTTTGCAAGAGTATCTTTAAAATCTGTCATGTTTTGAGCAAGTTGAGTATTGATTGTCTCTTGCTTTTCAATGAATGCATGCAATGTTTCCTCAAGATTTCTTCTAAGAGGTAGAGCATAAGGAGGTGCATATCCATGAGAATTTTGTAAATTGTGGTGTGCTTGAAATGGTGGTTGTGAAGTTTGTGCATTGTTGTTCTCACTCTTCCAACTAAAATTTGGGTGATTTCTCCAACCAGGGTTGTATGTATGGGAGTATGGGTTGTGGTTGGCCCTTTGAAAACTGTTTAAAGCATGGGCTTGTTCATGGAGACATTCCTTAAAAGAAGGCAAGGTTGGACAATCGTTGGTTGAGTGTTCATTTATTTCACAAATTTGACACACAATGTTTTCAACAGATTTTAATTGACCACTCTTTTTCAATTCTAGTGCCTCGACTTTTCTAGCTAAAGATGCAAACTTGGCTTGAAGGTCATGATCTTCCTTAAGGTTGTACATGCCTCCACTAGATGTGTGAGGTTGAGTTTTACTCGGTGCCTCATAAGTACCCGCACTGTCCCAATTTTAAGCATTTTTAGCTAACAAGTCTAAGTACTCAATTGCTTCATCAGGGTCTTTATCTTCAAAAGTTCCATTGCACATCAATTCAACCATTTACCTATCTTTAGGTGTTAACCCTTCATAGAAATGTGAAACCAATCTCCATGTTTCAAAACCATGATGAGGGCAAGTACTAAGCAAGTCTCGATACCTATCCCAACATTGGTAAAATGTTTCTCCTGGTTTTTGAGTGAAAGTGGTGATTTATCTCTTGAAAGAGTTTGTTCTATGAGATGGGAAAAACTTCTTTAAAAATTGTTGTTGCATTTCATCCCAAGCACAAATGGATCCTGGTCTTAAATTTTGTAGCCATGTTTTAGCTTTATCTTTTAATGAAAAAGGGAAAAGCTTTAATCTGATGGTGTTCATGCTATAATTTAAATTATTATATGTGTTGCAGACCTCTTCAAATTCCCTTAATTGCAAGTATGGATTTTCCGATTCTAAACCATGAAAAGAAGGTAAAAGTTGAATAATACCGGGTTTAAAATTAAAATGAGATGCATCAGGAGGAAAAACTATGTATGATGGTGCACTTGTTCTTGTGGGATTCATGTGGTCTCTAAGTGTTCTAGCACGGTTATTCTCATTAGTTTCATTATGAAGTGATTGATTATCTTCTTCAGCCATATTTTCTGAAAATGATGAGGATACCCTACAAAGTCTACCACTTGATGTACGTGACCACACTCTCATGTACGTGTAGGAATAGAATAAAAGGAAAAAGAAAACAAAAGAAGAAGAAACAAGAGAAAAGAAACAAAGTTATATACAAGAAAAGTGAAAAAAGAAAATAAAATAAAAACTATAATTTATACAAGAACTTACCTCCCCGGCAACGGCGCCAAAAACTTGACACGACTAAAAGATTGATGTCTTCTCCCAAGTGCAGGAGTGTCGAAGTAATAAATAACCCGACAAGACCGGGGTCGAACCACAGGGAGGTTATTTGTACATATTATAAATAACAATAATACAACAACAATAACAATAACAATAACAATAACAACAACAACAACAACAACAACAATAACAATAATAATAATAATAATAATAATAATAATAATAATAACAATAATAACTATAATAATAATAATAATAATAATAATAATAATAGTAGTAGTAGTAGTAGTAGTAGTAGTAGTAGTAGTAGTAGTAGTAGTAGTAATAATAATAATAAAGAAAGAGAAGAAGAAGAAGATGATGAGAACTTGGAGATGGAAAATTAATGTAAGGATTAAACAATAATAATAACAAATATCAAGGTTAGAGGTTCCACTAATGGTATATCAAATAAGTATAGTATAAACTCTTATTATTCAATTGGAAACCACACACAAAGGAGGTTCCAATCAGATTATATATTGTTAACATGATTACATTAGTCATCTTATTCAATTAATGCTAATACTTGTAAATCTCGTCAAGCATTCATGATTATAACTTATGTTACCAACAAATCAAGTTCCTTTCATAGCTCAGGTGTCGGTTATACCATACATTATGGGCTATGAAAGTGCCAAGCATTTGTTGTACCAAGTGTTATACAACATAAATCAAGATTAGTCATTTAACAAGCAAAGTATTAAAGAGTGAACAAGATAACAAATATAAAACATGTTAGTATCAAACATTAAAGTCCATATTAAGTTTACATTATACTTATTCTTACACCATTAGTGTAACCTTTTCACCTTGACATAACTAACTTAGCTAGACATAATGAAAGAAAGAAAAATAAATAAACAAAATAAGAACATAAAAGTTAACTAAGTAAAGGAAAGGAAATGAAAGGCATAAACTTGATATTAATGAAAGCAAAGCATAAACATTACAAAAAATACAAAGAGAGAAAGGAAAAGCATGATCTTGATCTGGAAACCAAGATGCCTAAATGCATGGAAAATGCCTCCTTTTATAGGCCAAAATTGAGAACTATTGATTTGATGACTAATTGATAAGTGGGTGGCCAACTTTTGACTTGGTGACAATCCTTATCTTCTCTTGTCTGCCCAAAACGTCATTGATAACGTCAAAACTGGAGCCAGTTGCAAACATGAAAGTTGTAGGCAATTGTCTCAGCTTTCTTGTGTAAAAAATTCAGCTCATTTGGACAATTGTCTCAGTTTTCTTGTGTAAACACTTCAGCTCATTTGGACTTCTAGAACTCCAGATATGGCCAAAATACTGAACAATGCTCGGGCTGGAAAACAGATTCGGGCTTCTTTGTTGTTGCTATAATTTGGACTTGAAAATGGCCTTTTTAGATCTTGGGCGGAGCATATGAAAGTTGTAGGCCTATGTCTTACCTTTCCATGCATATAAATTGGAACTAAATCTGAGATATATAGCTCCAGATATAACCCAATTACCGAACACTGTTCTGGTTTGGATTGCACCGACATCTCTTTTCTAAGTTTGGCCATCTCTTTATCCTTGCAATTTAAGTTCTTAAAGTCATCACTCAATCCTTTCATTTATGTGATAGGCCTGCATTTAAAATGAACATTTACCACAAATTAAAGGTATCTTATATTATTAGTTATATTATTATAAAACATGCTTTGGTTAAGGAGTTATTGATACTTCAAGTGCAAAATGATGATATAAAACCATGATAAAAATGCACTTTTAAGTACTAATCACTAACCTTGACATTTGTTATTATCATTGTCTAATCATTGCATTGATTTTCCATCTCAAAGTTCTCAACAACTTCTTCTTTTTTTCTTTTTTTTCTTCTTTATTGTTATTATTATTATTACCACTACTACTACTATTGTTGTTGTTGTTACTATTGTTATTGTTTATAATTTATAAAATTAACCTCCCTGTGGTTTGATTATGGTCTTGACGGATTATTTATTACTTCGACACTCTTGCACTCAAGAGAAGACATCAATATTTTGGTCATGTCAGGTACTGACTGAGTGAAATATTCATTTAGTGTATGGGGAAGGTAGCCTTGGGTTAATGGAGGGAGTATCAATAGCTACATTTTTAGGAGGTAGTCAAGTTATAGGGGTTATCCCTAAAGCTTTAGCACAAGGGAATATTATTGAAAAAACAATTGGAGAGGTACTATAGGTCTCCACAATCTCTAATCAAATTAATATAATGTTTAAATACGTTGATGCCTTCATTGCCTTATAGGTGGTTTGGGCACATTGGAAGAGATCTTTTATATTACCTCTTGGGCTTAACTACACATTCACTATAAATCTATAGGTCTGTTAAATGTTAATGGTTTTTATGATAAATTATTGTCATTTCTTGATCATGCTGTAGAACAAGAATTTCTAACATCTACTACACGACAAATCATAATCTCTACTGCTACTGCTGAACAATTGATTAACCAACAATATTTCATTCTTGTAATTGATCTCTCCATTAGTTGTATAAATTGGTTAATTAAGGAAAGATGTAAAAAGCTTAGATTGGATTTGAGCATTCATTTGTAAATCTTTGTGTCTTTTGTTTTTTATAATAGTATATTATTTTATATTTTTTTGTTTCTTATATTTATTTAAGTGTGTTTCAGGCTTGTCAATAGTCGATGTTTTAGGTGATGTCTTCTATACACTATCTTTCTACTTTAAAACATTGAGGACAATGTCTCGTTTTGGTTGGGAGGAGAGGGTAGTAGTTGGTATTAAAAAAAAACTAACTATGTTTTTTATTTTATAAACCATTTACAAACTATTGTTACTAAGATGATAGAGTAAGGAGGAATTTTATTAACTCTTGACACGTATCTTAGCTAACATTTTTCAATGATTATTTGAAATATTCATAACAAGGTCTCTCAAAATACTTCTTAAAATATTCAGGTTTACAAACTCTTGTATTGTTATCACTTAATTCTGTTTATATACTCATTTAACAAGTATTCTTAAACCGTTATTTTTACACACACATTTTAACATATGATTGTGGGTTGCATATTAGATTATTATATTATTTATGTTTTTTTATTAAATGTAACAACTAAGAGAATGAGATAGTATATAAATTAAAAAAAAAACAAAAGAAAATGATGATAATAATAACATAGATAAGTTTGGTTTCATAGCTTCTCTAACCTAAGCAATTAAACCTGAAGAGGTGTTTTAACACCTAATACTCTAAAATCAACTGACTTAGGAGCTATTGGCCTAATGTTTTTTATATTGGTTGAGGAGAAAAGCTTAAGGGAATCAAACATTG
>NW_011500434.1:77627-78326 GCF_000495115.2 Populus euphratica | reverse complement strand
TTACTAAGGACTAGTAGTAAGCTACTTGAGGGGTGTAATTAGTACTTAAAATTATATTTTTATCAAGGCTTTATATCATCATTTTGCATTGAAGTATCACTAACTCCTTAATTAAAGCATGTTTTATAATAATATATCTAATAATATAATATACCTTTAATTTATGGTAAATGTTCATCTTAAATGCAGGTCTATTACATCAATAAAAGGATTGATTGTTGAGTTGAAGTAGTGAAATTGAAAGGACAAAGAGATGGTCAAACTTAAAAAAGAGATGCAGGTATAGTCCAAACTGAAATACTATTTGGTAATTGGATCATATCTGGAGCTGTCGATCTCAGATTTAGGTCTATTTTATATGGATATAAAGGTAAGACATAGGCCTATAATTTTCATGTGAAGGTCTGGTTTTAAAAGGCTGTTTTCAAGTCCAAATTGTAGCAACAACAAAGAAGTCCAAATCTATCTTACAATCCAAATATTATTCAGTGTTCAACTTATATCTTGAGTTTTAGAAGTCCAAATGACCTCAATTTTTTCTTTTGGAAAGCCAAGACAATTTCCTAGAACTTTCATGTGTGAGGTTAGTTTAAATTCTAACATTATCAATGATATTTTATTCAGACAAGAGAAGATAAGGATTGTCACCAAGTCAAGAGTTGGTCACCCACTCATCAATTAGTCATCAAATCAATAGTT
>NW_011500434.1:73887-77545 GCF_000495115.2 Populus euphratica | reverse complement strand
TCTTTGTATTGCTTATGTTTTGCTTTCTTTAATATCAAGTTTATGTCTATTATTTCCTTTCCTTTACTTAGTTAACTTTATATTATTTATGTTTTTATTTTTATTTTTATGTTTCTTTCTTTCATTATGTTTAGTTAAGTTTATTAAGTCAAGGTAAAAAGGTTACACTAATAGTGTAAGAATAAATATAATATAAACTCAATACAGACCTTAATGTTTGATAGTAACATGTTTTCTATTTGTTATCTTGTTCACTTTTAATACTTTGCTTTTTAATTGGTTAATCTAGATTTATGTTGTATAACACTTGGTATAACAAATACTTGGCACTTTCATAACCCATATTGTATGGTATAATCGACATATATGCTATGAAAGGAACTTGATTTGTCGTTAACATAAATTATAATCATGAATGCCTGACAACATTTACAAGTATTAGCATTGATCGAATAAGATAATAATGTAATCAAGTTAACAATTTATAATCTGATTGAAATCTCCTTTATGTGTGGTTTTTAATTGAATATTAAGAGTTTATATTATACTTGTTTGGCATACTATTAATGGATCCTCTAACCTTGACATTTGTTGTTATCATTATTTAATCATTACATTAATCTTTTTCTTATTATCAACTTCTTTTTCTTATTTTTCTTATTGAATAATCATGTTATCATTTGTTCTTCCATCTCAAACTTCTCATCAACTTCTTTTTCTTCTTCTTATTTTTATTGTTATTATTACTATTACTATTATTATTATTATTATTATTATTATTATTGTTATTATTATTATTATTATTACTGCTATTGTTGTTGTTATCTATAATTTATATAATTAACCTCCATATGGTTCAACCCCGGTCTTGCCTGATTATTTATTACTTCGACACTCCTGCACTTAGGAGAAGACATCAATTTTTTGGTCGTGTCAATAAAGTATGCGACCCCATGCAGTTCATCTAACATAATTTTCATTGTAGGAATTGGAAATCGGTCTTTGATAGTAAATGCATTAAGAGATCAATAGTTGGTGTAAAAAAACCAACTGCCATCTTTTTTTCTTCATAGCAACACAAGAGATGAGAAGGGACTAGTGCTAGCTCTTATGAATCCAGAATTCAACATTTCTTAGATTTGTTTTTTGATTTCTGCCTTCTGGAAATAAGCATATCGATAGGGTCGAATGTTGACTGGCTCAATTCCTTCCTTAAAGGGGATGTTGTGGTCAATTTCATGCTTAGGTAGTAGTTATGTAAGTTCTTTAAAGAACTCAATATATTTATTTAAGATCTGGCCCATACTTGGTGATTGACTCTCTTCTGGTTCATGCATGGTTGACTGTGGATAGATTGCAAATACCAAGTGTACTTGGCAAAATTCTTTTGAAATCTCCTTTAGTGAAGTGGCTTGAATAGGCTGGTCATAAAAACCTTGCAGTTGTCAAGCCAAGTTCTCCCAACAAAAGTTCATGGTGAGATTTTTCTAATTACATATCACAGACCCCAACATTTCCAACCATTGGACACATAAAACAATGTCTAAACCTGCTAGGGAAGTGAATAAAGAGTAAGTGAAAAAGAAATCCCCTAAAAAAAACCTGTACTTTTTTGAACTTTCCTTGACACTGTAGCCTTACCCTATTAGCAACCCAAACTATAAATGCCTCTGTTCGTATTATTGGCAGCCGTAGCAGATCAGCCATATGAGTACTCATAAAATTATGGGTGGACCACTGTCAATTAGCACAATTACTTCAAATAAACCCACTTTAGCATATATACGCATGGTTTTTGGTGCAGACCATCCAGTTAAAGCATGCAAAGTAATCTCAGGTTCAATATTTTCCCTTGTCACCTCTTCTATGTCAGCTTCTTCAGTAACTTCTTTATATGTTATTTCATTGAACCCGATTGGGCCCTCTAGAAGCAATAGCTGCATTCTTTGACATTTATGGTCGGCGGTGTACCTCTAATTGCAAGTAAAGCATAGTACTTGGGCTCTACGTTTCTGTATCTCTTTCTATGACAATCTCTGAAAGGATGCATTTGGTGTTGCATGTGTTGTTGTTGGTAGTGCCAATGGTGTTCGATTGACTTGAGTTGGCCGTAAGAACTAACGTTGTCTTTTTATCTATTCATCCTTCATGTGAGCTAGGCTAATTGCTTCCTTTAGTGATTGTAGTTTGAACATATAAATTCCTTCTGCAATCTCTGGTTTAAGTCCTCCCATAAAGGTCCTAACTAAAGCCTTTTAAGTCCATCCACAAACTCGATTTCCCAACTTCTCGAACTCACTCTGATAATCACATAAGGATCCTACTTGTTTTATACATGATAAAGCTTTATCAAAATCCTTATAATCTGTAGGTCCAAATCTAGCCTATAATTCATCTTCAAAAGTCTCCCATATCATCATTCACCCTTCCTCTCTGTATGTTTGACAAGCTCATTGTCACCACTAATTTGCTTCTCCTTCCAAATGGAAAAAAGCTAGTGACACCTTTTGGTTGGCTGGAGTATTCTGAAATTCAAAGAATTAGTTCACTCGATTAAACCATTATGTCGGATGCTGTCCAGAATATCATGGAAATTCTAGCTTGGCCATTTTAGAAGAAAAGACTTGTCTATTCACTTCATTCTCCTCGTAAATTGTAAGAGAGTTGCCTTCTCGGCTTGTGTTGCCATGGTGTGATTTGCCTTTGCTTGATAACAAAGCCTCTAAAAGTTTATTGATAATTTCTTCTAGTTGACACATTTTACCCGACATACTCATCTTCATTCTTTGTACTCTTTCTTGCACTCCACCTAGCCCAGCCTCCAACATTTCAATCTGTTCTTTATTGGTAGCCATTAAACTAGGCTCTGATACCAATTGATAAGGTCCCAGTCAAAAGCCAATTTCCCACAACAAAATAACACAACTATTCTCTTCGTGTGAGAACATACCACAAGATAAATTTAGGATAGAAATTATATATCTTTCATTTCTTCCCAACTCTTATTAATAACCTCACTTCAATCATTATTTCGGATATACAGCCAAAATCTAAGGTTCCATTACAACGGTTACATTATTCAATTTACTGCAAATTAGAACATAATAGAAACTGAATGGAAATTGATGCCTAACACTACCTCATAACTAGTTTACATGGTAAATTCCTCATGCCCTTAGCTGCTACAATCGAGCCTTCATGGATAAGGTTTGTCCTAGTCTTACACTTGCACTTCATTGGGATTTAGCTTTGTTGCTCCCTCGGATCTTCGTGGCTTATCACAATGTGCTGGAGATATTTAATACTACTGCTATATAATATTGATAAGACATTTAATCTATCACAATCACAATTAATTAAGAGAACTACCAAACAATCTTTGGTGACAAAAATGTTAAACATAAATAAAACATGACAAAACAATTTCACCACTAGAGGATGATCCTACCAATCCAATGGCTCATAGGTATTGATTAGTACTTAAAAGTGTATTTTTATCAAGGTTTTATATTATCATTTTACACTTGAAGTATCAATAACTCCTTAACTAAAGCATGTCTTATAATAATATATCTAATAATATAAGATACCTTTAATTTATGGTAAATATTTATTTTAAATGCAGGCCTATCACATAAATGAAAGGATTGATTGATGA
>NW_011500434.1:67409-73033 GCF_000495115.2 Populus euphratica | reverse complement strand
TTGTTGTTGTTGTTGTTGTTGTTGTTGTATTATTGTTATTTATAATTTGTACAATTAATCTTACTGTGGTTCAACCCCAGTCTTGTCGGGTTATTTATTACTTCTACACTCTTACATTTAGAAGAAGACATCAATCTTTTCGTCGTGTCAGGTATATTTCAAGTTAAAAATTTTACAAAACTAGTCACTTGTTTACATTGACTAGTCACTTATTTACATTGAGTTAACTATTCAAAAACACTTGATTTATCTTTTTTTGTTATTGGTAATTAAAACCAGACTATGAAGCTATCCGAATTTGTTTGGGAGTATAATTACAATTATTTTTCAAATAACTTTTTATGTCAAAATATATATATTAATAAATGTTTTCATTTAAAAAAAATTATTTTTGATATTAATACATCAAAATGATTTAAAAACACTAAAAATATATTAATTTTAAAGTAAATAAAAAAATAAAAAAAATTTAAATTTTTTAAAAAATACTTTTAAAATACAAAATCAAACAGGAATCCTCCACATGATTTCTCTATTTCAAAATATGTATAAGGTGAACAAAAGCAAGAAACCTAATTTTTTTTTTAAATATTTTTAAAATACAATATTCATATGATTTTGATGTTCCAAAATATTAACAAGGTGAACAAAAACTAGAAACCTAAATTTTTTAAAAAACATGAATGAGCCACGTGATTTCCCAAAATGCGGACAAGGCAAACAGAAGCTAGAAAGGGGTTCCTTGTCATAGACCAATGGTCTAGAGCATTTGCCGCATAGCAGCTGATGGCCACAGAAGAGTCGGATTCTAAAATAAAATTGACCCATAGAAAAGCGTTTAATGAGGAGTTCAAGAGGTTAGATAGCTCTCAACTCGGCCAAATACAAGAATATCTGATCTACTCCCACAATTTTGGGAGAGGGGCAAACGAGCAACTTCACTCAACTTCTTCGGGCAGCCTGGCCCCGTAACGTACTCAGAATACAGTAAATCCAAGCAGCGCGCTCTCTCTAAACTGTGGGAAATAAACTTGATGACTCTGGAATTAGGGGTTCGCGTACTGAAGTCATCTTGCATGACATGACAATAAGAGATGCCTGAAAGCTAAGAATAACAGATAACTTGCTGCATTGCCAATTTCCAAACTGAAAACCCAAATGGAGGAAAAACATTTCAGCAGAAAATTATTGGTTGGCTGATCGGAGGGTATGGTAACAATCTTTTCGCATGAAGATAATATTTTCATCTTGCATTACTTGCGTATTTTCATCTTTCGTTGAGAAGGTCATGCACATAATTAAACGGATGATAATAAGGCAAAGCAGTCATGATACTTACATAGCATATCATTACACAACATCCTGTAACCAACGACCACATTAGACACAGAAAAAACTCCAGGTTCATTGACACCAAAGAACTCTAGTAAGTAGCAACTGGAAATAACTGAAAGCAACTAGTCTTCCCCGACAGGGAACAAGGTAGCAGGACCAGCTGACAGCTCTCAGTATCGGTCATCCTCATCATAGAATGTATACCCGCTACTCTTGGATTTACCCTGCATGGAGCAATTATCTTATTAGTTGCAATGTGCTGGAGATATTTAATGCTACTGCTATGTGATATTGATAAGACATTTAATCAATCACAGTCACAATCAATCAAGGGACTCCCAAAAAATCTTTGGTGACTTAAATGTTAAAACATAAGAAAACAGGACAAAAATTTTCACCACTGGAGGATGACCTTGTAATGAGATCAAATGGGTGGTCCCACCAATCCAATGGCTCATAGGTATGCTTCAAGTTTTTTCTTGTTATTTAGCATTAGTCTCTCACCCTATCTGCTTATCCATCAGGCAACGAGGGAATGATGTGGCTAGTGCCTCTTTCATCCCTCTCCACTTATCCATCGGTCCTTTCCACTCAAACAGAGCGCTGGCATGTTATCAGTAGATTCACTTCTAGAATAATATTGGTCCCAAAATTAGTTTAAAACAATAGTTGAGGGCTCATCACCTACCTTGGTAATGAGCTTCTCAAAAGCAGAAGTTCCATTCTCTTCGATGTATTTCTCAGCAGCAGTTAGAACGTCATCTGGTTTGCTGAAGACATCCTTCTTTCTTGGGACATACCATATATTAATGGTTTGCCGTGGGTTGGCAAAGAAAGGTCTCACAAAATTCTCATAAACATATGCAGCACCACTGAAGTATGGAATGACCAACCAGCAGGTCAAAATGAGCCTCGCATATGGCCAGATTGGTATCCTGCCATTACATTCACAAGCTTAACAAATTCTGGCTACAGCAAAATACATCAGCAAAAGCGGACTGTTAAAATAACAATTACAACTTAACAAGGCTTTTCATCATATAGAGAGACTACCCCAGAAACTAAATAAAATTAAACTTCCATGATAATTTTTTTTTTCTTGTGCTTTATTCCATTAAAAAGTACAACAAAATTGCACCAAGCTATAATGTCACAATAAAACATTTGCTCCCCATTCAGGGAAGATATTATTCAGCGCGATAAACTTCGAACTACATTTAGGATGGAACAGAAGGCAAGATGGCTTAATTCTCTCAAAGGACAGTTCTTCGTGTGCTGGTCAGCTTTGGATAATACCAGAAATAGCGAAAAAGAAGTTACAAAACAATGTTATTCAGACTAATTTGCCACCACAGGCAATGCAATTCCCTAATTTCCATTCCAAAAACAGTTACACTAATACAAACAGAACTAAACAAAATATTTGAAGAGCGTAACAATGCTAATAGACATGAGAGAAGAAAACTTACCACTCAATGACTTTGGCAAAGGTAAGCTCAAAGAGCGTGATCATTGAATAAAGAATCCAGTAAGTAAGCCATTGCTTATCATCAACGTGAGATTTAGTCTCAATTGCCCTAATTGATGCATACCTGTCCAAACATAGCCAAATCAAGTGAAACAATCTATTCTCATTCCACCAACAAAATTGAATATTTGATGAACCCTTTATGGGCGAGCCTATAAATTAACGCCCAAAAAGTAAAATTAAATTCGAAAACTAGGATAGCCGCAAAATTACTAAGGGAAAAGAAGAAGAAGAAAAAGGAAAGAGGAACAGAGAGGTACTTACAGAGGATAAACAAGACTAACCAAAGGCCTGAAAATTATTCAAATTAGAAGTTAGATGTTTCTTTTTTAAAGCACAGTGCATATATAGAACATTAATAAAGCTATGAGTCTGCTATGTTTTTAAATAACCTATATCATGAAAAAAGAGAGTACTTGTATGTTTTGAGGGGTTCCACCATCGCATTAGCAAGGTAATACTCACATCACACATGAAAGCAAGAAGCAAAGGTACCAGTATAATAAAAATTGAAGCTTTGGGTGTTTTTAGTTTCAAGAAATCTCGAAACAAAAAGAAACAACAGAAGGAAAGCATACCCAGAAAGAACGTCGAAGTTCTTAAGAAGAACCTTGAAGAAGCTTCCAGCCCCAGATCCCATCTCTGTGAGAAAAACAAAAACAATGCTGTTTAATTTCTTTGTCTCTGTACTCTATTACAAGAAGTAGCTCCTCAGTCTGTCTCGATGACTGTGTGTTGTTAGACAGGTGTTCAAAGAGCTGAGATGGAAGAGAGTCCCTATAAAGTAAAGAACAACGCGGAAGCTGCCAAAAGCTTTGTTTCCGGGCTTGTATTTAGTGTTTCGCGGAGTACGGTGTTCTGGTAATCTACGGTGTCGGTTTGTTGATGATTTTGATTGTACAGCTCAACCACCAACAAAGGCACTGCCCTACTTTTTCCTAATTGGCAGTGGCGTTTGGTGCAACAAAAACCGAGGAATCTATGGAAGTAGCCGTCCCTTTCCAACAGTAACGATTCACGAATTTGCCATCCTGGTCAGCGCTGTACATTTCGAGTTTATTTATTTTTGTATTTTTTTTTAAAAAATAACATTTTTTATTTTAAATGAATTTTTAAAATATTTTTAAATTATTTTGATATATTAATATTAAAAATAGTTTTTTTAAATAAAAAATATTATTTAATATATTTTAAAAAATAACTCTAATTCGACAAATAAGATTTACACAGCTTAATTCGGACTTTAATCTATTACTAATTTAATTTATTGAATAATTGTGTTTTTAATTTTTTTAGTCGAACATAATTATAGTATGGGAGATCTCAAATTTAGTCGTTCACCTATGTTCTTATTCCCAGCTGGATCACAAACTTATAAATCTCGTCAATTTAGTCCCACCCGTTTCAGATTTTTCTTAATCATTTCCGTTCACTAATTTTTATATCCAATTTTATTCAAAACAAACTCATCTTATTGCATAAACTAGAGTGCTCGCCAAGATTCGTTCCTCAGCTCCAATTTAGTCCATACCGACTAGTTTCTATGCAAATTAATGCAATTAATCATCAGCTCCAATTAATTTTACTTTACACTCTTTAATTAATTTGCTGCATGTTGTCTTTGGAGTGTAGATTTATTTCTAAACAGATCGTGACATCATAGCCCGTAGAGTATAACATGTGCATTAATTATTACATTGTTTGAGCATGGAGTTAATTATGCCATGCAAGGTTTGCCCAATGATCAACTCTGGTGAAGAAACAGAAAACTACTGGAATGGAGAAAGAGGGTTTGATGGAGATTTTACATGATCTAGCTAGCGTGTGGAGAGGCGAAGCTACAATATATATTGTGAAAATAATGAACCAAACAACCATCTGTCTAAATCCACAATCAACAAGCTAAAATCTGTAAGTAGCAGCTAGCCTCCACATATAGATAAATCAGGATGAGGAGTAATGTAATTTTGCTTTGCATGAGAGTACTGTCACTGGAAAAAGGATTTCACGGCAAATCCATGTAGCAAGCAATGGATTTAAAAGAAGGCCAAAGTAACAAGGGAACCTGTAAAAGACTAGCCAAGGGCTCGATCAAAAATCAAAAGCAAAGAAAGATAAAAGACAGGAAATGTAAAAGGAAGATAAAAATTGGCAAGTGGCAAAAGTTGTAAAGCACAGAAAAGCTCGTCGGAACAATGTCGGAAAGGCAGCTACGAAGTAAATATCCTAGGAAATATGTAGAAAAAAAGCAGGATAAATATCCCAGGAAATATAAGAATGGAGTTCTTTGAAATTGAGCATGAGCAGAGAGGGTAGCAAACAGTGCAACAAGCTGTCTTTTTGTCATTTTTTTCACAGCAAATCTATTCCTAGATATATAAGCAACAAAAATCGCACCTCAACAATTCGTTGACTCACGAAGCAAATGTTTTTCCAGACCACAAAGGGATGCGCTATAGACATGCTTTTGTACAGAGAAACCCAAACTTCTCAGCAAGGGCGGAGCCAGGAATTGTTGTTATCCTGGGCTATAATATAAACACATATAAATTATTTTTTAAAATCAATCATTCATTTGAATATATAAATTTATTAAGTTAATAATAAAATTTTAAATCAAATATATAACATAAAATATATAAAAAATAAAATTTAAAGTACATAAAATTCAAAATAAAAATAAAAATAAAAATAAATAAATTATACTATTAAAGCTACACCCTTCGATGTTTTGTAGAATAGAATTCATCTATAATCGAAA
>NW_011500434.1:62574-65664 GCF_000495115.2 Populus euphratica | reverse complement strand
ATCTCGTTCAAGAGTATTAACATCAATTTCAACTCTTTGAGATTTGAAAGGGGGTTGTCCACTATGATTTAACACATCAACATTGGAAGGAGAATGTCCTTTACTGGTTGATGTTTGTTTGTTTGGTTTAAAGAATGAAAACATAGTTTTTCCTCTCTTGTTTCCTTGATTTTCCATTATAATTTATAACCTATTCAAGTAAAAAGGATTAGGGAAGTCAGGTGCAAGATGAAAAGATACTAATGCTATAATAGAATATTCATAAAATACAAAATATACAAGGATAAACTAGTAATGCAAACTACTAGGAGATTAGAAAAACTTAACTTTGAAATAACCAGTAAATTATTAGTACTAAACTACTAGTGTGTTAGCATGCATTCATTTCTAGGATACACTCTACTGTTTACTCCACTAATAATCTACTATAATGAATATGAAACATTGAATTCAAAATGAAAAGTCATGGCTTGTAAATTCTTACCTGATGATTTTATACTCTTGTGGCTCTCTGTATAAATTCTTCTTCAAAATCCAAGCTAAAATTATATATTATTGAGAAGAAAACTAGCTAAAATTCCAAGTTATTTAGAAGACATGTGAATCAATTAATTATTTATATTTAAATAGATTTACTATAAAATATAATTAATTAATTAGTATTGGAAGAGAAATTAGATGGTTAAAATAAAGTGGTGACTGATGACTATTAATTATTTTGTATTGAAAGGAAAAGTGGAATACTAGGTTTGTTATAAAAGATACGGAAAATGGAATATAAATTTTCTGTAACAGATATGGAAAATGGAATCCTTGTAAAAGGCTCCGCCCCTGCTTCTCAGTAAACTATTATGGCAGTTCAACATAATGGCCAAGTAATTAGAGCACCAAAAAGCTCGAAGGAATACTGTAGAAAAGACAGATACAAAGGAAATATCCAGGAAAGATTTTTAAAAAAGAGCTGGAAAAATAGCAAAGGCAACAGCTAGCAACATGGCGAACCAAGATGATATAAAGTTATGACAAAACCTAATCTCAATGACAATGGATTGGGCCAATGAGAAAGGAATCTCTTGAAATGGAGCGTGAGCAGGTAGGGTAACAAAAAGTGCAGCAGGCTGCCTCTTTTTCTTTTTTTTTTAGAAAACTCTCACCATAACAGTTCATTGGGTCGCGCAACCAGTGTTTTTCTATACTTCCCAGTTACTTTAAAAGCCAATGTTATCTTGATAAACCTTTCTTTATCAAGATAACAGACTTTTAAAGTAACTCTGTAGTTGCCATTGACCACACTTAATTTATTCCAATTACACAGAGAAAAAGAAAGAAAAACATTATGAATTAATTAATTGTCAACATTGGCAGAATATAAAATTCAGAAAGGCAGTAAAACTCTGTACGCAATGCAGAGAAGGAGATCATAAAAGGCACGAACTTGCGCAAACAAATTATACTTGAAGCACGCACCTAACAAAGCCTTTGTAAATGCAAAATGAACTAAAAGATTAGTTATTTCTAAGAAATAGCATAAAACAAAACAAAAAAGAATAACTTGAGCATCTGGTGTAGGGCTCAAATTAAGAGCATAGTTGTAACGGAACGCGAGAGTTTAACAAAACAAAGGCTGTATAGCGCTAGAGATATACGCTTTGCAAGGATAGCTGATCGTAGCAAAAGCAAAAGAATGTGAAAATGATGGCTAACTCATGAATGAATCAAAATATCACAGGTTGGGCTGCTGACGGGAAATAATCATAAATATGGCACCATAAAAAAGGCTTGCCTGAACAGAACAAAAGTTTTGAAAAGACAGCCAGCAGTCAAATAAACGAAAAAGAAAAGACAATCCACTCTTGGTTGTCAAGCTCGGACTAAAAAGGATTTATATGCATAAATAAAAGATAAAAGAACCAAATTGAATTTTTGGTATTTTTAGAAATTTAATTTCACCCTTAAAAGGAAATGTAAATTCAAAGTTAACTTAAATCAATATTAGATGAATTTACATAAAAAAAAATATTAGGATTTAATTAGACTTTTAATGGGTCAAATTAATTTTATTAAAAACTTCATTATTGAAAAATCAAGTATGAAAACCTTTTATTGAGCACATATTTGAGCTTTTAATATAAATATGATACCTGATTAGTACTTAAAAGTATATTTTTATTAAGATTTTATATCATTATTTTATGCTTGAAGTATCAATAACTCCTTAACTAAAACATATTTTATAATAACAAGTCTAATACCATAAGATACCTTTAATTTATGATAAATATTTATTCTAAATGCAATCCTATCATATAAATGAAATGATTGATTGATGAGTTAAAGTATTGAAATTAAAAGGACAAAGAGAGGGTCAAGCTTAGAAAAACAAATATTGGTTTAATCTAAAATAAAACACTGTTTGGTAATTAGATCATAATTGAAGTTGTAAAAGTTGGATTTAAGTCTGCTTTATATGTATAGAAAGCTAAGACATAGGACTAAAACTTTCATGGAAGGTAAGACTCAATTCTGCTGTTTGGAAGTCCAAATCTTAACAACAACGTAGAAGTCCGAATATGTCTTGCAGCTCAGACACTATTCAGTAATCAGCTCATATCTCGAGTTCTAGAAGTCCAAATAACCTTAATTTTTTTTTTCAGGAAAGTTGAGATAATTTCCAAGAACTTTCATGAGTAAGGTTGGATCAAATTATGACGTTATCAATGACGTTTGTTTAGATAAGAAGATAAAGATTGTCACTAGTCAAGATATGGTCACCCACTTAACAATTAGTCATCAAATCAATAGTTTTAAATTTTGACCTATAAAAAGAGGCATTTGTCATGCATTTAGGTATCTTGGTTTTCAAATCAAGATCATGCTCTTGTTTCCTCTCTTTGTATTTTTGTAATTTTTGCTTTCATTAATATCAAGTTCATGTCTTTCATTTCCTCTACATTTACTTAGTTAACTTTATCTTATTTATGTTATTATCTTGTTTATTTATTTTTTTTTCTTTCATTATGTTTAGCTAAGTTTATTCTGTCAAGGTGAAAAGGTTACACTAATTGTGTAAGAATAAGTATAGTGTAAACA
>NW_011500434.1:59634-62560 GCF_000495115.2 Populus euphratica | reverse complement strand
CATTGTTTAATCCTTACATTGATCTTCCATCTCAAAGTTCTCATCAACATCTTCTTCTTCTTCTTCTTCTTCTTCCTTATTATTATTATTATTATTATTATTATTACTACTACTACTATTATTACTACTACTATTACTACTATTACTATTATTATTATTATTATTACTATTTTATTGTTGTTGTTGTTTTTGTTGTATTATGGTTGTGTATAATTTATACAATTAACCTCCCTATGGTTGGACCCTGATCTTGTCAGGTTATTTATTACTTCAACACTCCTACACTTGAGAGAAGACATCAATCTTTTGATCGTGTGAAGTTGTTGGCGCCGTTGCTAGGGAGGTAAATTCTTGTAGAAATTATAGTGTTTATTTTATTCTCTTTTTACTTTTCTTGTAACTAACTTTATTTGTTTTGTTTTGTTTCTTCTTTGTTTTCTTCTTCCTTTTATTATATTCCTACACATGCATAAAAGAATAGTCATATACATTAAGTGGTAGACTTGGTTAGGTATCCTTATCATTTTTAGAAAATATGGCTGAAAAAAATAACCAGTCGCTTAATAATGAGAATAACCGTGTTAGAACACTTAGAGACCACATGAATCCTATAAGAACAAGTGCACCATCATACAAAGTTTTCTCCTCTGATGCATCTCATTTCAATTTTAAGCCAGACATATTCAACTTTTACCTTCTTTCATGGTGACATGACCAAAAGATTGATGTCTTCTCCCAAATACAGGAGTGTTGAAGTAATAAATAACCCGACAAGACTGGGATCGAACCATAGAGAGGTTAATTGTATAAATTATAAATGACAATAATACAAAAACAATAATAATAATAAAGAAAAAAAAGGAGAAGAAGAAGAAAATGATGAGAACTTTGAGATGGAATATTAATGTAAGGATTAAACAATGATAATAACAAATGTCAAGGTTAGAGGTTCTACTAATGGTATGTCAAACAAGTATAGTATAAACTCTTATTATTCAATTGGAAACCACACACAAAGGAGGTTCCAATCTGATTATAAATTCTTAACATGATTACATTAGTCATCTTATTCAATTAATGCTAATACTTGTAAATCTCGTCAAGCATTCATGATTACAACTTATGTTAACAACAAATCAAGTTCCTTTCATAGCTCAGGTGTCAAATCTGTTGAAAACATTATGTGTCAAATCTGTGAAACTAATGAACACTCAACCAATGATTGTCTAATTTTGTCTTCTTTTAGGGAATGCCTTCATGAACAAACCTATATTCTAAACAGTTTTTAAAGGCCCAATCATAACCCATACTCGCAAATATACAACCCTGGTTGGAGAAATCATCCAAATTTCTATTGAAAGAGTAATAATAATAATGCATAAACTTCAAAACCATCGTTTCAAGCACACTATAGTTTTTAAAATTCTCATGGATATGCAACTCTTTATGCTCCACCTTCTAAAAGAAATCCTAAGGAAACATTACATGCATTCATTGAAAAGTAAGAGACAATCAATACTCAATTTGCTCAAACCATGACAAATTTTAGAGATACTATTACAAAATTAACATTTGCTCTTAGTTTCTAAGAAAAAGGTAAGTTTCCATCTCAACCATAACAAAATCCCAAAGGGAAATTGATTAGTACTTAAAAGTGCATTTTTATCAAGGTTTTATATCATCATTTTACACTTCAGTATCAATAACTCTTTAACTAAAGCATGTTTTATAATAACATGTCTCATACCACAAGGTATCTTTAATTTATGGTAAATGTTCATCCTAAATGTAGGTCTATCATATAAATAAAAGGATTGATTAATGAGTTTAAGTACTGAAATTGAAAGGACAAAGAGAGGGCCAAACTTAGAAAAAAGATGTTGATGTAGTCCAAACTAGAACACTGTTTGGTAATTGGGTTATATCTGGAGCTGTAGATCTCAAATTTAAGTCTACTTTATATGGATGGAAAGCTAAGACATATGCCTAAAACTTTCATGGAAAGGCAATACTCAATTCTACTGTTTGAAAGTCTAAATCTTAACAATAATGTAAAAGTCTAAATCTATCTTGCAACTTAGACACTGTTTAGTGTTTAGCCCATAACTTGAGTTATAGAAGTTCAAATGACCTCAATTTTTTTTTTCAGGAAAGCTAAGACAATTTCCTAGAACTTTCATGTGGAAGTTTGGTTCAAATTATGATGTTATCAATGGCGTTTTATTTAGAGAAAAAGAAAAGAATTGTCACCAAGTAAAGATGTGACCACCTACTCAATAATTAGTCATCAAATCAATAGTTCCAAATTTTGGCGTATAAAAAGAGGCATTTGGCATGCATATAGGCATCTTGGTTTTTAGATCAAGATCATGCTCTTGCTTTCTCTCTTTGTATTTTTGTAATCTTTAATTTTTGTTTTCATTAATATCTTATTTATGCCTTTCATTTTCTTTCCTTTACTTAGTTAACTTCTATTTTATTTATACTCTTATCTTGTTTAGTTATGTTTCTCTATTTCATTATGTTTAGCTAAGTTTATTGTGTCAAGGTGAAAAGGTTACACTAATGGTGTAATGACATGACTAAAAGATTGATGTCCTCTTTCAAGTGCAAGAGTATCGAAGTAATAAGTAACCCGACAAGACAGGGGTCAAACCACAGGGAGGTTAATTATATAAATTATAAATAACAATAATACAACAATAATAACAATAATAACAACAATAACAACAACAATATTATTATTAGTAGTAGTAGTAATAAAGAAAAAGAAGAAGAAGAAGAAGATGATGATGAGAACTTTGAGATGAAATATTAATGTAAGGATTAAACAATGATAATAACAAATGTCAAGGTTAAAGGTTCCACTAATGGTATGTCAAACAAATATAGTATAAACTCTTATTATTCAATTAAAAACCACACA
>NW_011500434.1:56884-58567 GCF_000495115.2 Populus euphratica | reverse complement strand
TTTTTTTTTTTCTAATGTTTAAGGTTAACTTCCTTGGGTTAGGATTTTTTTTTCTCTCTTTTCTTTTTAAATATATAAACATGTAATTTAAAACACAATATCTTTAACCCATATAACGAGCTTTTGGCTAATGACTCCCAAACCAGTTGGTCTTAGGACATTAGGTGTTGAAACACCCCTACGAGCTTAATAACTCGAGTTGCAGATACTGATACGTAGATAGTGCAATGTTTAATTCTCTTAAGCTTTTTTGCTCAGCCCATGTAACAAGTGTTGGACCAATAGCTCCCAAGTTAGTTGACTTTAGGGTATTAAGTGTTAAAACACCCCTTTGGGCTTAATTGCTTAGGTTAGGAAGGCTATGAAACCAAACTTATCTACATATTTATTATCATCACTTTTTTTTCTCTTTTTTTTTTGCAAATTATATATTATCCCTCTCCCTTAGTTGTGCAATCCAAAATCATATGTTAAAGTGTGTGTGTGTGAAAATGAAGGTTTACAAATACATGTTAAATGAGTATATGAGCAGAATTAAGTGATAATAATGTGAGAGTTTGTAAACCTGAATATTTCAAGAAGTATTATAATAGACCTTGTTAAGAATGGTTACTAATATACGTCTCAAGAGTCACTTTAACAAAAGAGCTCATTTACTCTGTCATCCTAGTAACAACAATTTTGCAGATACTTTATGAAATGGAAAACACAGTTAGTAAAAAAAATTTTCAACTACTACCCTCTCTTCCCAACCAAAATAAGACATTGTCCTCAATGTCCTAAAGTAGAAAAATATAGTATAGAAGACGTCACCTGAAATAACAAATACTAAGAAACCTGAAACACACTTAAACAAATATAAGAAACAACAAAACACAATAATAAAAGCAAAAGACACAAAGATTCACAAATGAAGACTCAAATCCTTATCTTCTTTTGTCTGCCTAAAACGTCATTGATAATGTCAAAATTGGAACCATTGAAATATATGAAAGCTGTAGAAAATTATCTCAGATTTCTTGTGTAAAAAATTAAGGTTATTTGGACTTCTAGAACTCCAGATACGGGTTAAATACTGAACAGTGTTCAAGCTGGAGGACAAATTCGGACTTCTTTGTTGTTGCTACAATTTGGACTTGAAAATGGACTTTTTAAGTCTTGAGATCTATATGAAAGTTGCAGACCTATGTCTTACCTTTCCATCCATATAAAGTAGACCTAAATCTGAGATCTACAGCTTCAGATATGACTCAATTGTTGAATAGTATTCTGGTTTGGACTACACCGACATCTCTTTTCTAAATTTGACCATCTCTTTGTCCTTTTAATTTCAGTTCTTAAATTCAACAATCAATCCTTTTATTTATGTGATAGGCCTGCATTTAAAATAAACATTTACCATAAATTAAGAGTATCTTATATTATTAGATATGTTATTATGAAACATGATTTAGTTAAGGAGTTATTGATACTTCAAATGCAAAATGATAATATAAAACCTTGATAAAAAATACACTTTTAAGTACTAATCATGTAAGAATAAGTATAGTGTAAACTCAATATTGACTTTAATGTTTAATACTAACATGTTTTATATTTGTTATTTTGTTCACTTTTAATAGTTTACTTATTAAATGATTAATCTAGATTTGTATTGTATAACACTTGGTACAACAAATACTT
>NW_011500434.1:46809-56834 GCF_000495115.2 Populus euphratica | reverse complement strand
CGACACCTGAGCTATGAAAGGAACTTGATTTGTTGTTAACATAAGTTTTAATCATGAATACCTGACAATATTTACAAGTATTAGCATTATTCGAATAAGATAACCAATGTAATCATGTTAACAATTTATAATCTGATTGGAACCTCTTTTATGTGTGGTTTCCAATTGAATAATAAGAGTTTATACTATACTTGTTTGAAATACCATGAGTGGATCCTCTAACCTTGATATTTGTTGTTATCATTGTTTAATTCTCACATTGATCTTCCATCTCAATATTCTCATTGACTTTTTCTTCTTCTATTATTATTATTATTATTATTATTATTACTGTTGTTGTTGTTGTTGTTATTGTTGTTGTTGTTATCTTATTGTTAGTTATAATTTATACAATTAACCTCCTTGTGGTAGGGTTATTTATTACTTCGACACTCCTACACTTTGAAGAAGACATCAATCTTTTGATTGTGTCAGTAATACAATGCAAATGCAAGTAATTCTGGAAGTCAACACTTGGATCAAGTCAAATCAGTCATCACTCTTCATAGTGGTAAAGTTATTAAAAAAACCCACTCTTGAACATTGTAAGAAAAATGATGAGTCAATCTCTAAGGGTAAGGAAGAGGTTGAATATGAACATTATAAAGAAAAGACCGATTACCCCCAACACTTCCATTTTGTCATGCCATGACAAAACAAAGAAAAGTTAATCATAACTTTGAAACGTTTAAAACTTTCAAACAAGTAAGGATTAATATAACTTTGCTGGATGCTATTAAACATGTTTCTTCTTATGCTAAATTTTTTAAAGATCTGTGCACTATGAAGAGAAAACTGAATGTGAAAAAGAAAGCCTTTTTAGCCAAACAAGTAAGTTTCATTCTTCATAACAATAATACTTTGAAATATAAAGACTATAGTTGTCCTACAATTTCTTGCTTTATTACAGAATATAAAATTGAAAGAGCTTTACTTGATCTTGGAGCTAATGTGAATTTACTTCTATATTCAGTCTTTTAGAGTCTTAATCTAGGTGAGTTAAAACTAATTTCTGTAACTCTCTTACTTGTTGATAGATCTATAAAAGTGCCTAGAGAAATAGTTGAAAATGTGTTAGTACAAGTCGATAAATTCATTTATCCTATGGATTTTATTGTCTTGGACACACAACCTGTTGAAGCATGTAATTCATTCCCTGTTATTTTAAGACTTCCGTTTCTTGCAACTTTTAACGTATTGATTAATTGAAGGAATAGATTGATGAAGCTATCATTTGAAAACATGATATTAGAGATGAATATTTTCAACATTTACAAGCAACCTAGAGGTGATAATGATTTATAAGAAGTAGATCATATTAAAGAATTAGTTTATGATTAACTTAAATCTACTTTAAGTAAAATTAAGTTAGATGAATCTGAAGATTTACAAATGATTTATTCTTAGAAAGAAATCACGGATGAAAAAGGCATCGAAAATATTGATGCTGATCTCTTGTCAAGAGTGACAACAGATTCGACATCCGACATCACAACAATCGATGATTACTTTCCTAGCAAATCCTTATTTTCTCTTGGTTCAATGCCTTGGTTTGCTAAAAATATCAATTTTCTTGTTTCAGAATTTTTGTTAGCTCACTAGAGTACCAAAGACAAAAGAAAGTTTTTAAGCAACATGCAAAACTTTTATTGGGATGACCCGTACTTATTCAAATATTGTCCTGATCAAATATTTCAAAGATGGATTCCCGATAATGAGGTAAGTAATGTTATTAAATTTTGTGATTCTAAGGCATATGAGAGTCATTTCTCGTCAAAAAGACGATTGTATAAATCTTACAATATGAATTTTATTGGCCCACCATGTTCAAAAACACACATGTGTTCTATAAGGCTTGTGAAAATTGTATAAAGTTAGGATTTATTTCAAAATATAAGGAATCATTAAATAATCTTTTATTGACTTTTGAAACATATCTTGGTGGAGATATGCGTTATGTATTTCATGACTTATGATCCCATTTCCATAAAGAACATGCTCAACTTAGTCATGATGAGACAATTGCCTACAACTTTCATGTCTTCAACTAGCTCCAATTTTGACGTTATCAATGACGTTGGGCATAGACAAGAGAAGATAAGGATTTTCACAAAGTCAAGAGTTGACCACCCACTTATCAATTAGTCATCAAATCAATAGTTCCTAATTTTGGCCTATAAAAGGAGTCGTTTGCTATGTATTTAGGCATCTTGGTATCCAGATCAAGATCATACTCTTCCTTTCTTTCTTTTTATTTTTTTTGTAATGTTTATGCTTTGCTTTCATTAATATCAAGTTTATGCCTTTCATTTCCTTTCCTTTACTTAGTTAACTTTTATGTTCTTATTTTGTTTATCTATTTTTCCTTCTTTCATTATGTCTAGCTAAGTTAATTATGTTGAGGTGAAAAGGTTACACTAATGGTGTAAGAATAAGTATAATGTAAACTTAATATGGACTTTAATGTTTGATACTAACACGTTTTGTATTTGTTATCTTGTTCACTCTTTAATACTTTGCTTGTTAAATAACTAATCTTGATTTATATTGTATAACACTTGGTACAACAAATGCTTGGCACTTTCATAATTCATATTGTATGGTATAACCGACACTTGAGCTATGAAAGGAACTTGATTTGTTGTTAACATAAGTTATAATCATGAATGCTTGACGAGATTTACAAGTATTAGCATTAATTGAATAAGATGACTAATGTAATCATGTTAACAATATACATTAATCGAATAAGATGACTAATGTAATCATGTTAACAATCTATAATCTGATTGGAACCTCCTTTATGTGTGGTTTCTAATTGAATAATAAGAGTTTATATTATACTTGTTTGACATACCATTAGTGGAATTTCTAACCTTGACATTTGTTATTATCATTGTTTAATCGTTACATTAATATTCCATCTCAAAGTTCTCATCTTCTTCTTCTCCTTCTTTTTCTTTATTATTATTATTATTATTATTGTTGTTGTTGTTGTTGTTGTTGTTGTTGTTGTTGTTATTGTTGTTGTTATTGTTATTGTTGTTGTATTATTGTTATTTATAATTTATACAATTAACCTTCCTGTGGTTCGACCCCGGTCTTGCCGGGTTATTTATTACTTCGACACTCCTGCACTTGGGAGAAGATAATGTTTATGCTTTGCTTTCATTAATATTAAGTTTATGCCTTTATCAATCTTTTCGTCGTGTCATTAACTCTTATCTTATTTATGTTCTTATTTTGTTTATTTATTTTTCGTTCTTTCATTATGTCTAGTTAAGTTTATTATGTCAAGGTGAAAAGGTTACACTAATGGTATAAAAATAAGTATAGTATAAACTTAATATGGACTTTAATGTTTGTTACTAACATGTTTTATATTTGTTATCTTGTTCACTCTTTAATACTTTACTTGTTAAATGACTAATCTTGATTTATGTTGTATAACACTTGGTACAACAAATGCTTGGCACTTTCATAGCCCATACTATATGGTATAACTGACACCTAAGCTATGAAAGGAACTTGAATTTGTTGTTAACATAAGTTATAATCATGAATGCTTGATGAAATTTACAAGTATTAGCATTAATTGAATTAGATGACTAATGTAATCATGTTAACAATCTATAATCTGATTGGAACCTCTTTTGTGTGTGGTTTTCAATTGAATAATAAGAGTTTATACTATACTTATTTGACATACCATTAGTGGATCCTCTAACATTGGCATTGTTTGTTATCGTTATTTAATCCTTACATTAATTTTCCATATCAAAGTTCTCATCAATTTTTCTTCTTCGTCTTCTTTATTATTGTTGTTATTACTACTACTACTACTAGTATTATTATTATTATTATTGTTGTTGTTGTTGTTGTTGTTATTGTTATTATTGCTATTGTTGTTGTTTACAATTATTGTTTATAATTTGTACAATTAACCTCCCTATGATTTGACCCCAGTCTTGTCGGATTATTTATTACTTCGACACTCCTGTATTTGGGAGAAGACATCAATTTTTCAATAGTGTCAAATGGTAACGGCTTCAAATTGGGTTTTGGTGGTTGAACACTTGAAGGTATGGACTTAATTAATCGTGGTGGCATTTCCTCAACTTTTAGTTTCCAACTATTCACCTTTGATTCTTCCTGAAAATAAACCATTTGCAAATCTTCAGATTCATTAAACTCAGTTTCACTAGAAGAATTTTTAAATTGATCATAATTTTTTTTTTATGAAATCTACTTCTTGTAAATCATTGTCATATCTAGGTTGCTTACAAATGTTAAAAACATTCATCTCCAATGTCTTGTTTCCAAAAGATAACTTTATCACTCAATTCCTGCAATTAATCAATGCATCAAAAGTTGGAAGAAATGAGCGTCCTAAAATAACAGGAATTAAATTGCATGTTTCAACAGGTTAAATATCTAAGATAAAATCCACAGGAAAGATGAATTTATCAACTTGTACTAACACATCTTCAACTATTCCTCTAGGCATTTTTATAGATCTATCAGCAAGTAGAAGAGTAATAGAAGTAGGTTTTAACTCACCTAGATTGAGATTTTGAAAAATCAAATATGGAATTAAATTCACACTAGCTCCAAGATCAAGTAAGGCTCTGTCAATTTTATGTTCTCCAATAAAACAAGAAATTATAGGACAATCGGTGTCTTTATTTTTTAAAGTATTATTGTTCTGAAGAATAGCATTTACTTGTTCGGCTAAGAACACTTTCTTTTTCACATTCAATTTTCTCTTTACAGTGCACAAATCTTTTAAAAATTTAGCATAAGAAGGTACTTATTTAATAGCATTTAGCATATGTATATTGTTTGAAAGTTTCAAAGATTTTAGATTTATGATTGACTTTCCTTTATTTGGTCATGGCATGAGGAAATAGAAGTACTGGTGGAGAATCAGTCTTTTCCTTCCAATGTTTAGGTTCAACCCTTTCCTTATCCTTGGAGACTAACTCATCTTCTTTCTCACAAGGTTCAAGAATGATTTTTTCAATAACCTTACCACTGCGGAGAGTATTGACTGATTTGACTTGATCCAGATGTTGGCTTCCGAAACTGCTTGCACTTGTATTGTATTACCCTTTGGAATTTTGCTGGGGTTGAGATGGAAACTTACCTTTCTCCTGAAAACTGAGAGGATATGTGAACTTTGTAAGAGTATCTTTCAAATTAGCCATAATTTGAGCATTTTGAGTGTTCATTGTCTCTTGCTTTTTAATGAATCCATGTAATGTTTCCTCAATATTTCTTCTAGAGGAGAATATAAGGAGGTGCATATCCATAAAATTTTTGAAAATTATGGTGTGCTTGAACGATGGATATGAATTTTGTGTATTATTATTACCACTCTTCCAACTAAAATTTGGGTGATTTCTCCAGCGAGCGTTATATGTTTGTGAGTATGAGTTACGACTTAACCTTTAGAAATTATTTAAAGCATTAGCTTATTCATAGAGACATTCTTTAAAAGAAGGCAAAGTTGGACAATCATTGGTTTAATGTTCATTAGTTTCACAAATTTGACACATAATTTCTTGAACAAATTTTAATTAACCACTTTTTTTTAATTCTAGTGCCTCAACTTTTCTAGCTAAAGATACAAATTTGGCTGGGAGGTCATGATCTTCCCTAAGATTGTACATGCCTCCATTAGATGTATGAGGTTGAGTTATACCTGGTGCCTCACAAGTACCTATGGTGTCCTAATTTTGAGCATTTTCAACTAGCAAGTCTAGGTACTCCATTGCTTCTTTAGGATCTTTATCTTCAAAAATTCCATTGCACATTAATTCCACTATTTGCCTATCTTTAGGTGTTATCCCTTCATAAAATTGTGAGACCAATCTCTATGTTTCAAAACCATGATGAAGATAGGTATTAAGTAAGTCTTTATATCTATCCCAATATTTGTAAAATGTTTCTCCTAGTTTTTGAGTGAACATGATGATTTATCTTTTCAAAGAGTTTGTCCTATGAGAAGAGAGAAATTTCTTTAAAAATTATTGTTGCATTTCATCCCAAACACGAATGGATCTTGACCTAAGATTTTGTAACCATGTTTTAGCTTTATCTTTTAATGGAAATGGAAAAAGCTTTAATTTGATAGTGTTCATGCTACAATTTTAAGTCATTATAGGTGTTACAAACTTCTTTAAATTCTCTTAAATGCAAGTATGAATTTTCTAATTCTAAACCATGAAAAGTAGGAAAGGAAATATAAATATTATAACTATTTTAACACCACTAAAGAAACCTTTTCACCTTGACAAAATAAACTTAGCTAAACATAATGAAGAAGAAAAATATAAATAAATAATATAAGAATATAAACATGATATAAGTTAACTAAGTATAGGAAAAGAAATGAAAGAGCATAAACAAGAGATTAATATAGCATGAAAGAAAACTTGAACATTACAACGATATAAAGAGAGAAACCAAAAAGATGATTTTGATATGAAATTTAATATATCTAAAAACAAGGCAAATGCTTTCTTTTATAGGCTAAAATTCAGAACTATTGATTAGTTGAATAAGAAAATAATTAGTGGCCAACCATTGATATGGTGGCTGGTTTTTAACATTCGTGGCTGCTAGTTATTAATATTGTTGGCTGATTTTTAATATTATTGGCTGGGCAACATCATTGTTGACATTTGAATTAGAGCCCTCTAAATTATAAAATTTTTGGGCAATTATCTTAGCTTTCCAACAAAAAAAAAATCGAGCTTATTTGGACTTCTTGAACTCAAGATATGAGCTAAAAACCGAAGAGTATCTAAGCTGCAGGATAGATTCTGACTTTTCCATTGTTGCTAAGAGAACTTGAAAATGCCAGAATTGAGTCTTCAACTCCATATGAAAGTTGTAGGTTTGTGTCTTAGCTTTCTATCCATATAAAGCAAACCTAAATCCAAGATTTATAGCTCTAGATATGATACAATTACCGAATGGTGTTCGAGTTTGGACTACACCAGTAACTCTTTTCTAAGTTTGGCCCTCTCTTTGTCCTTTCAATGTTAATATTTAAACTCATTAATCAATCCTTTTATTTATGTGATAGACCTGCATTTAGGATGAACATTTACCATGAATTAAAGGTATATTATATTACTAGATTTGTTAATATAAAATATGCTTTAGTTAGGGAATTTAATGATATTTTAGGTGCAATATGATGACATAAAACCTTAATGAAAATGCACTTTTAAGTACTAATCAGCGTATGACTAGATTCTAATCTTTTTTATACATATTTTATATGAAAAAATAAAAATTGCATTTTCATCATACTTTGAAAAAAAATCAGTTAAAATGTATCATAATAAGTTTGCGATTATCTATTAGAATTCGACCAAAATTTCAAATAAAAACCTTTTTTCTTATTTATTAGCCTTTATGATAGTTAGGTTTTAACCTGATAAGATAATAATCTCTTTATTGAATAGAATTTTTCTTGAACCTTAGAAAAAAAAATTTGGGCTTTAGAATAACTAGATTTTAACTAGATGAGAAAGGATCTTATTTTTTAGGATCAATTTTCTTGAACCTTTTGATAGACTAACAAATAGAAACACAACTTAGAACAAACAATAAAGTAACTTACCATAGATAGGGTATAAAGAGGGTGATGTGGCTTTCTCGTAGACCATTAGGTTTTCAAATAACCATAATACCATGTGATAACTCCCTTTTTCTTTTTTATTGATAAATGACAAGAATTCCTTGTCCTTTCCACCTATATTTATCTTGATAATCCTGATAATCGATTTACAATCACTCAGAAGGTATCGTGGCCATTTTTTGCTTCTTGGTAGACCTAATACAAGATCCATAGTGATATTTTCTCACTTCCACTAAGGTATTACTAGTAATTGCAAGGGCTCAACTAGTTTTTAACACTCCACTTTCACTTATTGGCATATGTCACACTTATCCAAAAACTCAACTATTTTCCTTTTTATATTTAGTCACCAATAAAATTCCTTCACATATCTATACATCTTAATACTTCTAAAATGCACAACAAACCTTGATTCATGAACTCCCTTTAATACTTTATCTTTTAAAGTTTTATCTACAAGTAAATACATTTTTCTTCCCATCATTATCATCCCTAACTTCATCTTATTATTTACCTTATCTATTTCAACTTTTTTTTGTTGAGCTTCCAATGCTTTGTCTTGAAGCATAAATCATACTTTTAACTGAATCAATAAAAACCATTCTAACCCTTCTTTTAACTGAGCATCAATCTTTTTTAACTCTATCATGGTTCCTTTATTCCATTCAACTAATTCTCCCATCACAACCTTCTCTTTTTAGCTAAAAGCATCCACGACCATATTTGCTCTTCTTGGATGGCAACCTATAACACAGTCATAATTTTTAATCAGTTTTATCCATCTCCTTTACTGTATATTAAGTTCTTTCTAATGCCCTATTGCTAGTGGCGTGCTAGCTATGCGTGAAGCATAGCTTGTCGTGCTAGTAGCGTGAGTAATGTTTCACCATCGTTGATGGCTTTCTTAACCACCAAATGCTAATATATATAAGAATCCTCACTACATTTGGAAAATTTAGCCAAACATGACCGGAACAGTAATCGAGACCTTTTTTAAAATAAAAAGTCAAGAAATATTACTTTTAAGAAAAATAATTTTTCCTTATAAAATTAATTTAAAATCAACTCTAATAACAATTTAAACTGCAATCAATAGCTCTAATTGTCCATCAATGATTATGATACCATTGTTGGGTTTTCTAAAACACATATACCAAGCAAAAACAATAATTTTTTTAAAAAAAAAAACTTTAAGAGCCGCAGTAATCTTGTTAAACAAATCTAAAGTTGTTTAGAGTTTACATGAATATTTCTTGAATATCAAATGTTCATTTCAAGGCTTTGAGTAATTATTTAAAGGGTGGGTTATTGCAAACCTTAAGTTATTCAAATGTTTGACCTTTAATGGTAATCTGTATGAACCATCAATGATAAATCTTCTAAACCCTTTTAGAAGAAAGAGATTGAGAAGCCTTTAATTGCTAACTCTTTTTTTTACGTGCTTTTCAAGTGTTTTGTACTGTATTGTTTGGTGTACATAAAATGAGAGGCATAATATTCTATTTATGTGGAATCCTTAAAACCGTATTAATGGTAAAATATCAACTTTTCCCTGGATAATATGACATAACATTCTATTTATAGGAAACCTGAAAACCGATAAAATATCAACTTCCTCTTAGATAATATGGCATAACATTCTATTTATAGGGAAACCTGAAAACTTTGTTAATGGTAAAATATCAATTTTCCCCCTTAATAATATCGTATATATTATTTTAGAAAATTTTTTAAAATTTATTCAATCAAGTCCCTACTTAATTTATCTAGGTCTAAAATTATAATTTCATATATAAATTACATTCTAATGCTCAATTTCTAAGACTTATTTACAATCAAGTCAAATTTAGTTAATCATCCTAATTTAATTTTTACCTATAGTTTTTATGTGTTTAACCCATTAGGTTCCCTGATAAGCTAGCTCAAATATAAATCACAATTCTAAATAAAATAAGATTAAATAAATTAATTTATTATCAATTCAACAATTGATTGAATTATATTTGAAGATCAAATATAATGTCTAGCAACTTGTCATAATTCTCTAAATGATAATAAAATCATAAGTGATTTGACTTAATATTTTATTAATCAGCTTTTTAGTGTAATTATTATTCATTTATCAACAATGTTTCAATTTAGACAATATAACATAGAATATATCTACTCTGTCAAATCATATTTTTTCCTCAACACTATAGTCATTGATTATTTGAATAAGATTTAAAATATTTTTCAAAGCTCTTTTTACCTTGTTTAAATTAAAACTATTTAAAAATAAATTGAGCATTTAAAAATAAATTTAAACTATTTAAAAATAAATTGAGCATTT
>NW_011500434.1:38076-46718 GCF_000495115.2 Populus euphratica | reverse complement strand
AAAATATTTAATAAATATTAAAAATAAATTTAATTTTTAATTAAAAATTAAATTTAATTATATAAACAAAGTCAATCAATTATATAAGTAACTCATTGGTTATAAACTCAATGAATGTTGGATGGAGTAAGAGAATAAAGAGTTTATGGATGCACTTGCTTTTTTGTTGATGGATCTACACGAGAGCCTGACTTTAAATGGCATCAATCAATTGACTTACAGGTTCATGGATGACTGGAGAGAAGTACCAATCAGTCAAAACGAGAAGAAGAACATCATGATAAGGGGCAAGCTCACCTACTGTCCTTTTGTTTTTTTTCCTGCCACATAAATGGATTTTCCATTAAATGTTTTCATCTTGTTATTGAAACAGTCAAATTTAATTTTTATTGAAACATAATGATTTTCCAGTAAATGTTTTCATTTTGTTATTAATATATTTAATTTTAAAAAATATAATATTTTTTCTATGTCATTTATTTAATAAAAACCAATAACATTATTAGAAAAATCAATATACCCAAAAAAATAAAAATAATTAAATAAAGATAAAAACTATACATCACTAATTAAATTTTTTTTATTTCATTAATATACTCAATTGTTTTTTTAAAAAAATCTTAACTAAAATTTTATTTTTTAAACAACATTCTATCACCATTTCAAAAAAAAATTCCAATTCTTAAAATATAACACCCTAATAATTTTAATGCAAATATAATTAAAAAAAACGATAATATTACATTGTTTATACATTTAGAACTATCACTAAATCGCAGCTTTTTCAATGACTTATAAAGTCAAAAGATAGTAAGTGCACTTCCTTGGAAATTCATTGGAAATTCAAGTTTTCTAAAATATCTTCTGCCAGAGAAAAAAGTTGAAAAGTGGTCACATCCATGGCTTTTTCTGCTTTGTCTCCTCGGATTCTTTTTATTTTTAATTAATTTTTTATTTAGTTTAATTTATTAATATTAAAATTTTTATTTAATTATCATATTTTTATAACATGTATTTTAGACTTAACGGGTTAATATGTCAATTTGTTTCTATTTAATTATCAAATTTTCATGATATAAATTTTAGATTTGACAGATTAACCTATTTTGAAGGGTTAACTCGATTAATTTATTTTTTTCTTCATTAGTTTTTTTCTTCCTCTTGGTTTCTTTTCTTTGTTTTTTAATTAATATATTTAATTATCACACTTTTATGACACAACTTTGTAGTGAGACCTACATCCAAGGCTCTAAGGTCTAATGTTGTAGTCAAACTTACTTAAACTTGAGTTATGTAAGTTTAATATTATAAATATTACTCTTAGATCAAACATTACAGATAGACCCAAGGTTCTTGGGTATATATTTGCAGAAATACTTAACAATCTTAGAATTTAGCATTTTTTTGATATTTTTTAAGCAAGAAAAAAAATTAACCCATGGCATATGCCTTTGGTTTTTTTTCACTATGTACTGCATCGTATAGTTCATAGTGAAAAAGTTGATACCTTTAGTTTTTTTCTTTTTCTTCATTAGTTTTTTTCTTTTTCTTTTTCTTAGTGAAAAATTTAGTTCATTAATATTAATTTTTTTTCTATTTAGTTATCAGACTTTCATAATACTAATCTCAGGTTTGACAAGTTAACTTGATTTGGCGAATTAACCTCGTTGATTCAGGATTTTTTTTCCTCATTAGTAAAAGGCTAATGCCTTTTTTTTGTTTTTGTTTTTTTTCTTTTCAATTAATTTTTTTTGTTTAATTTAGTTTGTTAATGTTTATTTTTTTTTATTTAGTTATCAAACTTTCATGACACGGATCCTGAGATTGACAGGTTAACCTGGTTTGATGGGTTAGCCCAATTAATTCTAGGGTAACCCATTAATTTTTTATTTCAATTTAGTTATCAAACTTTCACGACACAAATCCATAGTTTGACGGGTTAACCTAATTGATTCATTTTTTTTTTCTTTTTCTTCATTAGTTTTTTTATTTTTTTAATTAATATATTTAATCATCATACTTTTATAACATGACCTTTCAGGCCAAGACCGACATCCAAGGCTATTGGGTCTGGTATTGAAGTCAGGCTCACTTAAACTTGGGTCATGTAAGTTTAATGTTATTATAAATGTTACTCTTGGGTTAGGCGTTGCAGTCGAACCTAGAACTCTTGGATATAATTTTGTAGAAAGACCTTATATTTTTAGATTTTAGCTTTTTTTGATATTTTTTATGGAAAAAAATAACCTGCGGCATTGTGCGGGTCATGCAACTAATTAGTTCTCATTTGATTTGTGTAGGAGAGAGTGCTTTCATGTTTTTTCTAATGTGTTTTACTATCCGAGTTTCTTCACTGTGAGTAGCGTAGAGAGATGAGTGTTGTGGACAGACATGATACAGGTGCGGATGGGGTTGGAGGATCAGGGTTGAGGAGATCAAGAGGAAAAAAGAAATAAAAAAGGAAACCTATATAATTTTTGTTAATGTGGGTGGCGCCATGGTTTTGATGGTATATAGCTAAAGCAGATGGGAGATTTGATTAGTACTTAAAAGTGCATTCTCATTAAGGTTTTATGTCATCATATTGCACCTAAAGTATCATTAAATTCCCTAACTAAAGCATGTTTTATATTAAAAAGTTTGATAATATAATATACCTTTAATTCATGGTAAATGTTCATCCTAAATACAGGTCTATTAAATAAATAAAAGGATTGATTGATGTGTTTAAGTATTGAAATTGAAAGGACAAAGAGAGGGCTAAACTTAGAAAAGTGTTGCTAATGTAGTCCAAACTCGAACACCATTCGCTAATTGGATCATATATGGGGCTGTAGATATTGAATTTAGATCCACTTTATATGGATGGAAAGGTAAGACATATACCTACAACTTTCATAGGACTCATAGACTCAATTCTGCCATTTTCAAGTTCAAATCTTAGTAACAACAAAGAAGTTGGAAGTTGTCCTACAGCTCAAACACTGTTTGGTTTTTAACTCATATCTTGAGTTCTAGAAGTCTAAATGAGCTCTAGTTTTTTTTGTTGGAAAGCTGAAAATGTATAATAAATCATTAGGATGGACCATAGTTGACATAAAAGGAATTAGTCCTTTTATTTTCACACACTGGATTTATTTGGAGGAAGATGTTAAACCCTCTATAGAAATGCAATGAAGACTTAATTATAATATGAAAGAAGTAGTAAGGAATGAAGTTATTAAATTTCTAGATAATGGAATCATTTATCCTATTTTTGATAACAAATGGGTAAGTCCTACCAAGTTGTACTTAAAAAGTCTAAAGTTAATGTGATAACAAAAAAGAAAAATGAGTTAATTCCAACTAGGACTATTACTGGTTGGTGTATGTGCATTGACTATAGGAAACTTAATTCAATGACTAGAAAAGATCATTTTCCTTTACCTTTCATGGATCAAATTCTAGAAAGAGTTGTAGGTCATGAATTTCATTGTTTTCTAGATGGTTATTCAGGTTATAACCAAATTAAAATTGCATTTGAAGATCAAGAGAAAAACTACTTTCACATGTCCATTTGGTACCTTTGCATACCGAAGGATGCCTTTTGGATTATGTAATGTAGCAACCATGTTTCACATATGCATGCTTAGCATATTCAGTGATAATGTTGAACGTTTTCTTGATATTTTCATGGATGATTTTTCTATTTTTAGTGATTCATTTGATGATTGCTTAACTAACTTGGAAAAGGTTTTGAACAGGATTGAAGAGAAGAATCTTGTGCTGAATTGGAAAAAATCTCATTTTATGGTAACAAACGGTATTGTACTTGGTCACATTGTTTCATCAATAGGAATTTAGTTTGGAAAATCTAAAATCGAGTTAATTGAAAACTTGCCAACACTAAAATATGTTAAAAATGTCAGATCATTCTTAGGATATGCTGGTTTTTATAAAAGGTTTATCAAAGATTTTAGTGTAATATCTAAGCCCTTATGTAACCTTATAACAAAGGATAATGTTTTTGAATAGACTAAACGTTGTGAAAAAGCCTTTGTTAAACTTAAAAACTTGCTTACTTGTGCTCCTATCATTCAACCTCCCGATTGGTCATTACCTTTTGAAATAATATGTGATGCTAGTGATTATGCCGTAGGTGCTGTTTTGGGACAAAGAAAAGATAAGAAACCTTATGTAATTTACTATGCAAGTAAAACTTTAAATAGTGCTCAAATGAATTATACCACCACTGAAAAAGAATTACTTGCAGTAGTATTTGCATGTGAAAAATTCAAATATTATCTTGTTGACTTACTTGTTATTGTTTTTAGTGATCATGCATCATTAAAATATTTTCTTTCTAAAAAGGATTCTAAAACTAGATTGGTGCGGTGGATTTTATTACTTCAAGAATTCGATATCACAATCAAGGATAAGAAAGGCACCGAAAATGTTGTCACGGATCATTTGTCAAGATTGACAACTGATTCGAGATCTGACATCACACCAATCAATGACTACTTTCCTGATGAATTTTTATTTTTTGTCTCTACAATGCCTTGGCCTGCTAATATTGTTAATTTTCTTGTTTCAGGACACTTGTCAGCTCATTGGACTACCTAAGACAAAAGAAAGTTCTTGAATGAAGTGAAGAACTTTTATTGAAATGACCCTTACTTATTCAAATATTGTCTTGATCAAATATTTCAAAGATGCATTTCTAACAATGAGGTAAGTAATGTGATTAAATTTTATCATTCTAAAACATGTGGGGGTCATTTCTCATCAAGAAAGACAACTGTAAAAATCTTAGAATGTGGATTTTATTGGTCCACTAAATTTAAGAACACACATGCATTCTGTAAAACTAGTGAAATTGTAGTTAAGACCTATTTCAAAACGTCACATGATGCCTTTAAATACTATTCTTATCATTGAAATCTTTGACTATTGGAGTATAGATTTTATGGGTCCATTTCCTCCATCATTTGGTTTTGTGATTAGTACTTAAAAGTGTATTTTTTATCAAGATTTTATATCATTATTCTGCACTTGAAGTATCAATAACTTCTTAATTAAAACATGTTTTACAATAACATATCTAATAATATAAAATACTTTTAATTTATGATAAATGTTTATTTTAAATGTAAGCCTATCACATAAATAAAAGGATTGATTGATGAATTTAAGAACTGAAATTGAAAGAACAAAGAGATGGCCAAACTTAGAAAAGAGATACTAGTATAGTCCAAACCAGAACACTGTTCGGTAATTGGATCATATCTAGAGTTGTAGATCTTCGATTTAGGTCTACTTTATATAGATCAAAAGGTAAGACAGACGACTAACAACTTTAACATGGAGCTCAAGATTTAAAAAGATCATTTTCAAGTCCAAATTAGAGCAATAACAAAGAAGTCTGAATCTATCCTCATTATTCTTGTTATTGTTGTTGTAGTTGTTGTTGTTATTATTGTTATTATTGTTATTGTTCTTTTATTATTGTCATTTATAATGTATAAAATTAACTTCCCTGTGGTTTGACCCTAGTCTTGTCGAGTTATTTATTCTTGCCAAGTTATTTATTACTTCGACACTCTTGCACTTGAGAGAAGACATCAGTCTTTTAGTTGTATCAAGTTTTTGGCGTCGTTGCTAGGGAGGCAAGTTCTTGTACAAATTATAGTGTAGTATTTATTTTCTCTTTTCACTTTTCTGTAACTTTATTTCTTTTGTTTTCTTCTTCCTTTTATTATATTCCTAAACATGCATGAGAGTATGGTCACGCACATTAAGTGGTAGACTTTGTAGGGTATCCTCATCATTTTCAGAAAATATGGCCGAAGAAGATAATCAGTCACTTCTTAATGAGAATAATAAAAATAACCATGTTAGAACACTTAGAGACCATATAAATCCCATAAAAACAAGTGCACCATCATGCATAGTTTTTCCTCCTGATGCATCTCATTTTAATTTTAAACCAGGTATTATTCAACTTTTACCTTCTTTTCATGGCTTAGAATTGGAAAATCCATACTTGCATTTAAGGGAATTTGAAGAGGTCTGCAACACATATAATAATTTAAATTGTAGCATGAACACCATCAGATTAAAGCTTTTTCCTTTTTCATTAAAAGATAAAGCTAAAACATGGCTACAAAATTTAAGACCAGGATCCATTCGTGCTTGGGATGAAATGCAACAACAGTTTTTAAAGAAGTTTTTTCCATCTCATAGAACAAACTCTTTCAAAAGACAAATCACTACTTTCACTCAAAAACCAGGAGAAACATTTTACCAATGTTGGGATAGGTATCGAGACTTGCTTAGTACTTGCCCTCATCATGGTTTTGAAACATGGAGATTGGTTTCACATTTCTATGAAGGGTTAACACCTAAAGATAGGCAAATGGTTGAATTGATGTGCAATGGAACTTTTGAAGATAAAGACCCTGATGAAGCAATGGAGTACTTAGACTTGTTAGCTGAAAATGCTCAAAATTGGGACACCGCGGGTACTTATGAGGCACCGAGTAAAACTCAACCTCATACATCTAGTGGAGGTATGTACAACCTTAGGGAAGATCATGACCTTCAAGCCAAGTTTGCATCTTTAGCTAGAAAAGTCGAGGCACTAGAATTGAAAAAGAGTGGTCAATTAAAATCTGTTGAAAACATTGTGTGTCAAATCTGTGAAACAAATGAACACTCAACCAACGATTGTCCAACCTTGCCTTCTTTTAAGGAATGTCTCCATGAACAAGCCCATGCTTTAAACAGTTTTCAAAGGGCCAACCACAACCCATACTCCCAAACATACAACCCTGGTTGGAGGAATCACCCAAATTTCAGTTGGAAGAGTGAGAACAACAATGCACAAACTTCACAACCACCGTTTCAAGCACACCATAATTTCCAAAATTCTCATGGATATGCACCTCCTTATACTCCAACTCCAAGAAGAAATCTTAAGGAAACATTACAAGAAATCTTGAGGAAACATTGCATGCATTCATTGAAAAGCAAGAGACAATCAATACTCAACTTGCTCAAAACATGACAGATTTTAAAGATACTCTTGCTAAATTAACATCTGCTCTCAGTTTCCAAGAGAAAGGTAAGTTTCCATCTCAAACACAACAAAATCCCAAAGGGCAATACAATGCAAATGCAAGTAGTTTTGGAAGCCAACACATGGATCAAGTCAAATCAGTCACTACTCTGCGCAGTGGTAAGGTTATTGAAAAACCCTCTCTTGAACCTTATGAGAAAGATGATGAGCCAATTTCTGAGGGTAAGGAAAAGGTTGAATTTAAAGAAACTACTGATTCCCCGCCAGTACTTCCATTTCCTTATGCCATGACTAAACAAAGAAAAGTCAATCACAACTCTAAAATCTTTGAAACTTTTAAACAGGTAAGAATCAATATACCTTTGCTGGATTTTATTAAACAGGTTCCTTCCTGTATTAAATTTTTTAAAGATCTATGCACTGTGAAGAGGAAACTGAATGTGAAAAAGAAAGCCTTTTTAGCCGAACACGTAAGTGTCATTCTTGAGAACAATAATGCTTTGAAATATAAAGACCTTGGTTGTCCTATAATTTCTTGCTTTATTGGAGAACATAAAATTGGAAGAGCCTAGACGAATAGTCGAAGATGTGTTAGTACAAGTCGATAATTTATTTATCCTGTGAATTTTGTTAGCTTGGACACAGAACCTATTGAAGTATATAATTCATTTCCAGTTATTTTAGAACGTTTGTTTCTTGCAACTTATAACGCATTGATTAATTGTAGAAATGGACTCATGAAACTATCATTTGGAAACATGACATTGGAGATGAATATTTTCAATATTTGCAAACAACCTAGAGATGATAATGATTTACAAGAAGTAGATCATATTGACGAATTAATTTATGATTAACTTGAATCTACTTTAAGTAAAAATGAGTTGGATGAATCTGAAGATTTATAAATGATTTATTTTGAGGAAGAAATCACGGATGAAAAACACACCGAAAATGTTGATGTGGATCTTTTGTCAAAAGTGACAACAAATTCGACATCTAATAAAAGTATGATAAAAGCCTATTTTCTCTTAGTCCAATGCCTTGGTATGATAAAAGTATCAATTTTCTTGCTTTAGGAGAATTGTCACCTGATTGGAGTACCCAAGACAGAAAAGTTTTTGAACGAAGTGAAGAACTTTGATTGGGATGACCTATATTTATTCAAATATTATCCTGATCAAATATTTTGAAAATACATTCCTGACAATAAGGTAACTAGTATCATTCAACTTTGTCATTCTAAAGCATATGAAATTTATTTCTTGTAAAAAAAACAACTGTAAAAATCTTTCAAAATGAATTTTACTGGCCCACTATGCTCAAGGACACACATGCATTCTTCAAAACTTGTAAAAATTGTTAAAAAGTTGATACTAGTTAAAAAGTTTTGTTTTATATTTCTCAACTCCATTTATTCCCTAGAGAACCAAGATCAAAATGGGACAGTCCATTTATTAAGAAACATGTGTATCCTTATGGGGCCTTTGATATTGAGAATTCAATTAATAACAATGTTTTTAAGGTAAATGGGCATCGTTTGAAAGCTTACTTTGATAATTTTCCTAGTGAAAATGAATCA
>NW_011500434.1:34774-37989 GCF_000495115.2 Populus euphratica | reverse complement strand
TTCTCACATTTTTTTTTATGTTTCTTTTTGAGTGATTTTTGCTAGTTTCTCTCACCCCGGTCAAATGGCGGACAACGGTACTCCGTGACTTAAGTCGGTTCTTTTAGTTATCTATAATAACTGATATATGTGTATATATTTTTTCTGATTCTTTGAATCTCTCTTCTAATTCTCATTTGATAATAGACATTAATCTTGAAAAATTAAAAAAGTATTTTCCCGCTCTACCTCAGAATTCGATTACAAATTTTTATTGTGCTAGATGTGCAAGATTGAAATCGTTAATAAATTATAAAATTCCTGATGATATTCGCTAGTTGATTGAAGTAAAGGTCTGATTATCAGGTGAGTCCTCTAATTCTTCATTTAACACATGCTTGGAATAGGTAAAAGTACTTTCACTAAGAAACGTTATCCAAAACGACTGAAAGTCTATCATTGATGTACCAGATAGACTTGTAATGCATAATGTCATTTTTTAAAAATAGTATCTATAAACCATAAAGATAAAATATAATTCATTAAGGATGACCTAAGTAAGGAGTCTTTAGATAATCTTCTTTTAACTCTTGAGACACATTCTAGTGGAGATGTGCATCATGCAATTCATGATTTATGGCCCCATTTTCATAAAGAACATGATCGACTTAGTCTTGAGAATTTGACTAAAAAAGACCATGGTTGCCAGTTTTTAAGAAACTTGGATGGGAAGCCTATCCCCGACCCGTAGAGGGAGTTTAAGTCGTTTTTTGATGTAAAACCAAGGGAAGATGTCATCACATAAGAAATATTTGTGTTTTTGATGGATCTAGTCTTGGAAAAGAAAAGGAGTTTTTAGAATCAGCAAATTATCTTGGTCAGGTGCTAGCTGAGAGAAAGATTCATTTAGTGTATGGGGGAGGCAATCTTGGGTTAATGGAAGGTGTGTCAATAGCTATATTTTTAGGAGGTAGTCAAGTTTTGGGGGTTGTCCCTGAAGCTTTGGCACAAGGGGACATCATTGGAAAAACAATTGGAGAGGAACTTCAGGTCTCCACAATGTCAGCTCGAATGAATACAATGTTTAACCATGCTGATGCTTTCATTGCTTTACCAGATGGTCTAGGCACATTGGAAGAGATCTTTCATATTTCCTCTTGGGCTCAACTGCACATTCACCATAAACCCATAGGTTTGTTAAATGTTAATGGTTATTATGATAAGTTGTTGTTTTTTCTTAACCATGCCGTGGAATAGGAATTTCTAACATCTTCTACATGATAAATCATAATCTTTACTGCTACTGCTAAATAATTGATTGACTAACTATAATTTTTCATTCCTTCAATTGATCCCTCCATGAGTCACATAAATTAGTCATCTAAGAAAAGACATAAAAAGTTTAGATTAGATTGGAGTCTTTATTTGTGAATTTTTATGTCCTTTTATTTTATTATTGTGTTTTGTTATTTTTTTATTTTTATTTAAGTGTGTTTCAGGTTTGTCAATGTTCGTTATTTCAGGTGATGTCTTTTGTACTTTATATTTCTACTTTAGGACATTGAGGACAATGTCTCGTTTTGGTTGGGGAGAGAGGATAGTAGTTGATAAAAAAATTATTTTCCATTTCATAAAGCATGTACAAAATTGTTATTACTAGGATGGAAGAGTAAAGGAGCTCTTTTGTTAAAGTGACTCTTAAGACGGATCTTAGTAACCATTCTTAACAAGGTCTATTATAATACTTCTTGAAATATTCAGGTTTATAAATTCTCACATTATTATCACTTAATTCTGCTCATATACTCATTTAACATGTATTCTTAAACCTTAATTTTCATACACACACTTTAACATATGATTGTGGGTTGCACATTGGATTATTATATTATTTATATTCTTTTGTTAAAGGTAACAACCAAAGAAAAGGTATGGTATATAATTTGAAATAAAAAAACAAATAAAAAAGGAAAAATAATAATAATAAAAAATATATAGATAAGTTTGGTTTTGTAGCCTCCCTAACCTAAGTAATTAAACCTGGAGGGGTGTTTTAACACATAATGCCCTAAAGTCAACTGACTTGAGAGCTATTAGTTCAACACTTGTTACATGGGTTGAGGAAAAAAGCTTAAGGGAATTAAACATTGCACTATCTACGTATCAAATCTGTAACCCGAGTTACCAAGCTCGTATGGGTGTCTCAACACCTAATGCCCTAAGACCAACTGGTCTGGGAGTCATTAGCCGAAAGCTCATTACATGGGTTAAAGATACATTGTGTTTTAAGTTATATGGATATATATTAAAAAAAAATGTATATATATTTAAAAAAAAACAAAAAAAACAAAAAACAAAAAAAATCTTAACCAAAGAAAGTTAACCTTAAACATTAGAACAAGAATTTTGTTTTCTTCCAAGTAAAGCCCTATAACTATGTGTTGATATATTGAGTACAAAAAAAAAGGTTTATTAATATCTTGTTTAAGAGGTATTGAGTAGATATATAAATTTAATGAGAGTTTGTTTATCTGGATAGATTAATGGAAGTTGAATGATTAATACCTTGCTTGGTGGAATTTGTAAAAAACTTTTCTGGAACACTGTTCAAACTAGAACACTGTTTAGTAATTGGGTCATATCTGGAGCTGTAGATCTCAGATTTAGGTCTACTTTATATAGATGAAAAATTAAGACAGAGGCTAACAACTTTAATATAGAGCTCAAATTTAAAAAGGTCATTTTCAAGTCCAAATTGGAGCAATAACAAAGAAGTCAAAATTTGTCCTCCAACCTAAGTACTATTCAGTGTTTGGCCCATATCTGGAGTTCTAGAAGTCCAAATTACCTCAATGTTTTACATAAGAAATCAAAGACAATTTCCTATAACTTTCATATTTTCAAGTGGTTCCAATTTTGACGTTATCAATGACATTTTAGGTAGAAAAAAGAAGATAAGGATTGTCACCATGTCAAGAGTTAGTGACACACTCATCAATTAGTCATCAAATCAATAGTTCCCAATTTTAGCCTATAAAAGGAGGCATTTGTCATGTATTTAGGCATCTTGGTTTCCAAATTAAGATCATGCTCTTGCTTTCTCTCTTTGTATTTTTTGTAATGTTTATGCTTTACTTTCATTAATATCAAGTTTATGCCTTTCATTTCCTTGCATTTACTTAGTTAACTTTAATCTTATTCATGTTCTTATTTTGTTTATTTATTTTTCTTTCTTT
>NW_011500434.1:33314-34692 GCF_000495115.2 Populus euphratica | reverse complement strand
CTGCTACTACTACTACTACTACTATTATTCTTCTTCTTCTTCTTCTTCTTGTTATTTTATTATTGTCATCTATAATTTATACAATTAACCTCCTCGTAGTTTGACCCTGATCTTGCTAGGTTATTTATTACTTCGACACTCTTGCACTTGAGAGAAGACATCAATCTTTTAGTCGTGTTAGGTGTCTTACCATCTGATGCCCTAAGAACAACTAATCTGAGAGTCATTAGCCAAAAGCTCGTTACATGGGTTCAAGATACATTGTGTTATAAATTCTTACTTTAAAAAAAAAGATAATAATCCCAACCAGTTAACCTTAAACATTAGAACAAAAATTTTGTTTTCTTCCATGAAATGCTCCATAGCTATGTTTTGATTTATTGAGCACCAAAAGAAGGTTTATTGATATCTTATTTAATAAGTATGAAGCAAATATATAAATTTTATACGAGTTTGTTTATCTGGATAGATTAATAGAAGTTAAATGATGAATGTCTTTCTTTATGGTATTTGCAAATTGTTTTTCTATTTTAACGCTTTGATTACTAAGGACTAATAATAAGCTGGTTGGGGGGTGTCATTAATACTTACCCGAGCATTCTCATTAAGGTTTTATATCATCATATTGCACATAAAGTATCATTAAATTCCCGATCTAAAACATGTTTTATATTAACAAGTCTAATAATACAATATACCTTTAATTCATGATAAATATTCATCCTAAATATGGTCTATCACATAAATAAAAAGATTGATTAATAAGTTTAAGTATTGAAATTGAAAAGACAAAGAGAGGGCTAAACTTAGAAAAGTGTTGCTAGTGCAATCCAAACTCGAACATCATTCGGTAATTGGATCATATCTGGAGCTGTGGATATCGGATTTAAGTCCACTTTATATGGATGGAAAAATAAGATATAAATCTACAACTTTCATGGGACTCAAAGACTCCATTCTACCATTTTCAAGTTCAAATCTTAGCAACAATGAAGAAGTTGGAAGCTATCTTGTAGCTCAAACACTATTCGGTTTTTAGCTCATATCTTGAGTTCTAAAAGTCCAAATGAGCTCTAGTTTTTTTTGTTGGAAAGTTAAGATTGCCCACAACTTTCATACTTCAGGGGGCTCTAATATGATATTAGCAATGATGTTTTGGCCAGCTAATAAGATCAATAATCAGCCAACAATATCAAAAAAATAGCAGCCACCAATGTCAAAAACTAGCCACCAAATCAATGGCTGGCCACAAATTATTTTCTTATTCAACCAATCAATAGTTCTGAATCTTAGCCTATAAAAAGAGATATTTGCCATATATTCAGTCATATTAATTTTCAGATCAAAATCATCTTCTTGCTTTCTCTCTTTATATCTT
>NW_011500434.1:0-33072 GCF_000495115.2 Populus euphratica | reverse complement strand
TTAACATGTTTTATCTTTTTATCTTACTAATTCTTAATACCTTATTAAATGATTAATCTAGATTTGTATTGTATAACACTTGGTACATCAAATATTTGATCCTTCATAGTCTTCGGCCAATATCGTTATTATGATAAGAATTTTATTTGTTGTTAACATAAGCTAGCAACATGAATGTCTGATGATATTTGTTAGCATGGTGTTACTTAGATAAGATGATTAATATCATCATGTTAATAATTTATAATGAGCTAATAATGATAAATCATCCGATTGGAACCTCCTTTGTGTGTGGTTTCCAGTTCAGTAATAAAAAGAGTTTATTTGAAATACCATTAGTGAATCCTCTAACCTTGACATCTATTTTATCATTATTTAATCCTTACATCAATATTACATCTCAAAGTACTCTTCAAACATCAAAAATTATTTTATTATTTGTAATTTATATAATTCACCTCTTTGTGGTTCGACCTCGGTCTTGCCATATTATTTATTATTTTGACATTCTTGCATTTGGGTTAAAACATCAACTCTTTAATCATGTCAAGATTCATTGTGCATTCTTTTCTGTCTAAACTGTGGATCCAATTATTTAAGATGAATAGTTGAATTTACAGCCGCGTCTTCCCTCTTCATGGCTTGAAATTTATTTTCTTTCACTAATATTTGAGAGTTTTCCATGTTTACTATTCCATAGACAATTGTTGTGTTGTTTTTCTATGTTCTCCCCTGGCTTTGGTTGATTTCTACGAATCAATTTGTTTTACGCTTGGATTTAAATATTATAAGCTTTATCTCCCTTTTCTTGTTATTTCTTTAGTGTACTCTGCTTTTTTGTTTATGGTTTGCTTTTGCTCTTATTGTGGATTCCCGTTTCATGGGAGAAGATTCTTTCTCTTCTTTCGAATCATTATTGTATAACCCTTTTCTCTTTAATTTATTGTAATTTTTAAACTCTCCCTCTTAACCTATAATTTTTAAAAACTTCTTGAATTGCTTAAACATTTTTAGAGATATAGTTTTGATCATTTGACCACCATGGCTTTTTCTCCTGTCTCCTGTCATCATCTCTTTTTTTTCCCCATATTAGTTCTCATTTGATGTGTGTGAGAGAGAGTGCTTTCATCTCTCAAATTAGTCACCGTCAACACATCACCTTTTTTTTTTCTAATTTGTTTTACTATCTGAGTTTCTTCATCATGAGTAGAGTAGATAGATCGGTGTTATGGACAAACATGATACGGTGTGGGTGGGGTTTTGAGGATTGGAGCTAAGGAGATTAAGGGGAAAAAAGAAACAAAGGTTCTTATTTTGCATTACCTTCGAGGTATAATGACATATGATCTCCATCCTACTCATATTTCTTTTTTTATGTTACGTGATTTTATGAATGTAGATTAGATAGGTAGTATTGATGATCGTAAATCTACATATAATTATCTTGATTTCTTTGGCCACTTACTTATCTGTGAATCATGTTTTTCATGCTCGCACAAAACATGTTGAGATTGATTATCATTTTGTAAGAGATAGGATTGCGAAGAATGAGATTCAAATTCATTTTATTTCTTCTTAGGATAAACTTGTAAATGTCTTCCCTAAGTTACTTTCTAATAATTCTTTTACTATTTTTTGCTTTAAGTTTCGGGTCGATCCTCCACCCTTGCCTTGAGGTGGAATATTATAGAATGTATATTAACATGACGAAAAGATTGATGTCTTCTCCCAAGTGCAGGAGTGTCGAAGTAATAAATAACCTGGCAAGACCGAGGTCGAACCACAGGGAGGTTAATTGTTCAAATTATAAAGAACAATAATAACAATAACAACAATGACTATAACTATAATAATAATAATAATAATAATAATAATAATAATAATAATAATAATAATAGTAGTAGTAGTAGTAGTAGTAGTAGTAGTAGTAGTAGTAGTAGTAGTAGTAGTAAAGAAAAAGAAGGAGAAGAAGAAGATGACAACTTTGAGATGGAATATTAATGTAATGATTAAACAATGATAATAACAAATGTCAAGGTTAGAGATTCCACTAATGGTATGTCAAACAAATATAATATAAACTCTTATTATTCAATTGGAAACCACACATAAAGGAGGTTCTAATTAGATTATAGATTATTAACATGATTACATTAGTCATCTTATTCGATTAATGCTAATACTTGTAAATCTCGTCAAGTATTCATGATTATAACTTATGTTAACAACAAATCAAGTTCTTTTCATAGCTTAGGTGTCGGTTATACCATACATTATGAGCTATGAAAGTGCCAAGCATTTGTTGTACCAAGTGTTAGACAATATAACTCAAGATTAGTCATTTAACAAGCAAAGTATTAAAGAGTGAATAAGATAACAAATATAAAACATGTTAGTATCAAACATTAAAGTCTATATTAAGTTTACATTATACTTATTCTTATACCATTAGTGTAACCTTTTCACCTTGACATAATTAACTTAGCTAGACATAATGAAAGAAAGAAAAATAGATAAACAAAATAAGAACATAAAAGTTAACTAAGTAAAGGAAAGGAAATGAAAGACATAAACTTAATATTAATGAAAGCAAAGCATAAACATTACAAAAAATACAAAGAGAGAAAGGAAGAGCATGATCTTGATCTGGACACCAAGATGCCTAAATGTATGGCAAATGCCTCCTTTTATAGGCCAAAATTGGGAACTATTGATTTGATGACTAATTGATAAGTGAGTGGCCAACTCTTGACTTGGTGACAATTCTTATCTTCTCTTGTCTGCCCAAAACATCATTGCTAACCAAAATTGGAGCCGGTCAAAAACATAAAAGTTGTAGGAAATTGTCGCAACTTTCTTGTGTAAAACATTCAGCTCATTTGGACTTGCAAATGACCTTTTTAGATCTTGGGCTCCATATGAAAGTTGTAGACCTATGTCTTACCTTTCCATCCATATAAATTGGACCTAAATCTGAGATCTATAGCTCTAGATATGACCCAATTACCGAACAGTGTTCCAGTTTGGATTGTACCGACATCTTTTTTCTAACTTTGACCATCTCTTTATCCTTGCAATTTAAGTTCTTAAAGTCATCAATCAATCCTTTCATTTATGTGATAGGCCTGCATTTAAAATGAACATTTATCACAAATTAAAGGTATCTTATATTATTAGATATATTATTATAAAACAAGCTTTAGTTAAGGAGTTATTAATACTTCAAGTGCAAAATGATGATTAAAAACCATGATAAAAATGCACTTTTAAGTGCTAATCACACCCCCCCAACTAGTTTATTACTAGTCCCTAGTAATCAAAGCGTTAAAATAGAAAACAACTTTGCAAATTCCACAAAGCAAAGTATTCATCATTTAACTTTCATTAATCTATCTAGATAAACAAACTCTCATTAAATTTATATATCTGCTCAATACCTCTTAACAAGATATTAATAAACCTTTCTTTTGTGCTCAATATATCAACACATAATTATGGGGCTTTTCTTGGAAGAAAATAAAATTTTTGTTCTAATGTTTAAGGTTAACTTCCTTGGGTTGGGATTATTATTTTTGTCTCTTTTTTTTTCTTTTTTTTTTCTTAACAAGACGCTGATATGTAGATAGTGCAATGTTTGATTCCCTTAATCTTTTCTCCTCAACCCATGTAACAAGCGTTGGGTCAATAACTTCCAAGTTAGTTGACTTTAGGGTATTAGGTGTTAAAACACCCCTTCAGGCTTAATTGCTTAGGTTAGGGAGGCTACGAAACCAAACTTATCTACATTTTTATTATCATCATTTTTTTTATTTTTTTTCTTAATTATATACAATCTCTTTCCCTTAGTTGTTACCTTTAACAAAAGAACATAAATAATGTAGTAATCCAATATGCAACTCACAATCATATGTTAAAGTGTGTGCGTGTAAATTAAGGTTTAAGAATACATGTTAAATAAGTATATGAGCAGAATTAAGTGATAACAATGCGAGAGTTTGTAAACCTGAATATTTCAAGAAGTATTATAATAGACCTTGTTAAGAATGGTTACTGAGATGCGTCTCAAGAGTCACTTTAACAAAAGAGCTCCTTTAGTCTGCCATCCTAGTAACAACAATTATGCACATGCTTTATGAAATGAAAAACAATTTTTTTTTATCAACTACTACCCTCTCCCCCCAACCAAAACGAGACATTGTCCTCAATGTTCTAAGGTAGAAAGATAGAGTATAGAAGATATCGCCTGAAATAACAAACACTAGCAAACCTGAAACACACTGAAATAAAAATAAAAAATAACAAAACACAATAATAAAACCAAAAGACACAAAAATTCACAAATGATGGCTCAAATCCAATCTAAGCTTTTTATGGCTTTCCTTAGATGATCAATTTATGCGACTCATGGAAGGATTAATCACAAGAATGAAAGATTGTAGTTGGTCAATCAATTGTTCAGCAGTAGCAGTAGAGATTATAATTTGTCGTGCAGAAGATGTTAGAAATTCCTGTTCCACAGCATGATCAAGAAAAGACAACAACTTATCATAATAACCATTAACATTTAACAAACCTATGGGTTTATGGTGAATGTGCAGTTGAGCCCAAGAGAAAATATGAAAGATCTTTTTCAATGTGCCTAGCAATGAAGGCATCAACATGGTTAAACATTGTATTCATTCGAGCCGACATTGTGGAGACCTGAAGTTCCTCTCCAATTGTTTTTCCAATGATGTCCTCTTGTGCCAAAGCTTCGGGGACGACCCCCAAAACTTGACTACCTCCTAAAAATGCAGCTATTGACACACCTCCCATTAACCCAAGATTGCCTTCCCCATACACTAAATGAATCTTTCTCTCAGCTAGCACCTGACCAAGATGATTTGCTGATTCTAAAAACTCCTTTTCTTTCCCAGGACTAGATCCACCAAAAACACAAATATTTCTTATATGATGACTTGAGGAACTTGCCATTTCTACACACTTATGTATTTGTTGAATGTATGGGTTGAGTAGAGGGTTTTATAGATGTTAAACGCCCTCTATGGGTCGGGGATAGGCTTCCCATCCAGTTTTTTTACAAACTGGCAAACAGGATCTTTTTTAGTTAGATTCCCAAGACTAAGTCGATCATGTTCTTTATGAAATCGTGGTCATAAATCATGAATTACACGATGCACATCTCCACTAGGATGCGTCTCAAGAGTCAATAGAATATTATCTAAAGACTCCTTACTCAGGCCATCCCTAATGAATTGTATTTTATCTTCACGGTTTATAAATATCATTCTTAAAGAATGACATTGTGTATTACAAGTCCATCTAGCACATCGATGACAGACTTTTAGTCGTTTTGCACGACGCTTCTTTGCAAAAGTGCTTTTACCTATTCCAGGCATGTGTGCAATAAAGGAGTTAGAGGACTCACCTAATAATCGGACCTTTGCTTCAATCAACCAATTATGGAGACCTAAAGTTCCTCTCCAATTGTTTTTCCAATGATGTCCCCTTGTACTAAAACTTCAGGGACGACCCCCAAAACTTGACTACCTCCTAAAAGTTCAGCTATTGACACACCTCCCATTAACCCAAGACTGCCTCCTCCATACACTAAATGAATCTTTCTCTTAGCTAGCACTTGACCAATATGATTTGTTGATTCTAAAAACTCCTTTTCTTTTCCAGGACTAGATCCACCGAAAACACAAATATTTCTTATTTGATGACTTGAGGAACTTGCCATTTCGACACACTTCTGTATTTGTTGAATGTATGGGTTGAGTAGAAATGAAAGGAAGGAAGAGAGGGTTTTATAGATGAGAAATTAGAAAGGCAATCATAACACCTATATGTAGGCTAGCTGGAGTCTCACACTCTCTCTCTCTCTTTTTATTTTTTTTATTTATTTACTTTTGAAAAAGCATGTGTATGTACAGGTAGTTGTGATTGTGGCTCACATCTTCCCTTGGTTTTACGTCCAGGAACGACTTAAACACCCTCTATGGGTCGGGGATAGGCTTCCCATCTAGTTTTCTTAAAAACTGGCAAACAGGGTCTTTTTTAGTCAGATTTCCAAGACTAAGTCGATCATGTTCTTTATGAAATAGTGGCCATAAATCATGAATTACATGATGCACATCTCCACTAGGATACGTTTCAAGAGTAAATAGAAGATTATCTAAAGACTCCTTACTCAGGCCATCCTTAATGAATTGTATTTTATCTTCACGGTTTATAGATACCATTCCTAAAGAACGACATTGTGTATTACAAGTCCATCTAGCACATCGATGACAGACTTTCAGTCGTTTTGCATGACGTTTCTTTGCGAAAGTGCTTTTACCTGTTCCAGGCATGTGTGAAATGAAGAAGTTAGAGGACTCACCTGATAATCGGACCTTTGCTTCAATCAACCAGCGAATATCTTCAGGAATTCCATGATTCATTAACAATCTCAATCTTACACATCTAGCACGGTAAATTTTTGGAATCGCATTCTGAGGTAGAGCGGGAAAATACTTTTTCAATTTTTCAAGATTAGTATCCATTTTCAAATGAGAATTGGAAGAGAGATTCAAAGAATTGCATAAATATATACACAGATATCAGTTATTGTGGGAAACTAAAAGAACCGACTTAAGTCACGGAGTACCGTTATCCGCCATTTGACCGGGGTGAGAGAAAATAGTAAAAATCACTCAAAAAGAAACACAAAAACAATGTGAGAAAAAAAATTAACCTTTATCTACAAGATCAGTCCAACCAGTTGATTCATTTTCACTAGGAAAATTATCAAAGTAAGCTTTCAAACGATGCCCATTTTCCTTAAAATCATTTTCATTCATTGAATTCTCAATATCACAGGCCTCATAAAGATTGCTCCATCTTCATCTTAGCTCTCTAGGGAATGCATAGAGTTGAGAATTATGAAAGAAAGAAAAATAGATAAACAAAATAAGAACATAAAAGCTAACTAAGTAAAGGAAAGGAAATGAAAAGCATAAACTTAGTATTAATGAAAACAAAGCATAAACATTACAAAAAATACAAAGAGAGAAAGGAAGAGCATGATCTTGATCTAGAAATCAAGATGCCTAAATGCATGGCAAATGCCTCCTTTTATTGGCCAAAATTGGGAACTATTGATTTCATGACTAATTGATAAGTGGGTGGCCAACTTTTGACTTGGTGACAATCCTTATCTTCTCTTGTCTGCCCAAAACGTCATTGATAACATCAAAATTGGAGCCAGTTGTAAACATGCAAGTTGTAGGCAATTATCTCAGCTTTTTTGTGTAAAAAATTCAGCTCATTTGAACTTCTAGAACTCCAGATATGGCCAAAATACCGAACAGTGCTCGGGCTGGAAGACAGATTCGAGCTTCTTTGTTGTTGCTACAATTTGGACTTGATAATGGCCTTTTTAGATCTTAGGCTTCATATAAAAGTTGTAGGCCTATTTTTTACCTTTCCTTTAGTTGTTACCTTTAACAAAAGAACATAAATAATGTAATAATCCAATATACAACCCACAATCATATGTTAAAGTGTGTGTAAATTAAGGTTTAAGAATACATGTTAAATAAGTATATGAGCAGAATTAAGTGGTAACAATACGAGAGTTTGTAAACCTGAATATTTCAGCAAGTATTATAATCTTTATCTACAAGATCAGTCCAACCAGTTGATTCATTTTCACTAGGAAAATTATCAAAGTAAGCTTTCAAACGATGTCCATTTTCCTTAAAATCATTGTCATTCATTGAATTCTCAATATCACAGGCCCTATACGGATTGCTCCATCTTGATCTTAGCTCTATAGGGAATGAATAGAGTTGAGAATTATAAAATAAAACTCTTTGACCAGTATCAATCTTTTGACAATTTTCACAAGTTTCGCAGAATGCATGCGTGTCCTTGAACATGGTGGGCCAATAAAATTCATTTTGAAAGATTTTTGTAGCTGTCTTTTTTGACAAGAAACAACTTCCACATGCTTCAGAATGACAAAGTTTAATGACACTACTTACCTCATTGTCGGGAATGAATCTTTGAAATATTTGATCAGGACAATATTTGAATAAGGTAGGGTTATCACAATAAAAATTCTTCACTTCGTTCAAAAACTTTTCTTTGTCTTGGGTACTCCAATCAGCTGGCAAATCTCCTAAAGAAAGAAAATTGATATTTTTATTATACCAAGGCATTGGACTAAGAGAAAGTAAGGATTCGTTAGGAAAGTAATCATCCATTGGTGTGATGTTAGGTATCGAATTTGTTGTCACTGTTGACAAAAAATTCGCAACAACATTTTCGGTGCTTGTTTCATCCGTGATTTCTTCCTCAGAATAAACCATTTGCAAATCTTCCGTGATTTCTTCCTCAGAATAAATCATTTGCAAATCTTCAGTTTCATCCAATTCATTTTTACTTAAAGTAGATTCAAGTTGATCATAAACTAATTCGTCAATATGATCTATGCTTGACCGCTTTTTATGATCGGCTTGTTTTAACTCGCAAGTGCACGAGTGTGCGATGTAGCAATTAACTCGGTAAGATCGAGGTCATATCCACAGAGAGCTAGATGTGGAAATTAAGCTAAGTAACAAAAAAAAAACTCAAGAGAAATTAAATTAACAATAACTTGGTTGAAAATAATTGATGGATTTGTTTTCAAAGATAAAAAAAAATGTAAATAGATTTTAAATGACAAGAAAAGTAAGTCTTGGTCCAAATCAATTTTAATGGTGATGTATTGGTGATTTCTTCAACATATATAAGATAACTCAACCTAATATCAACGATGGTGATATTAGATCGGAAGATATTACAATGAAGATTAGAAAGATGAAGATTGATTATTGCTTAAGAATGAACAAGTACTTTCATATTAAGTAAGACATTGAATCAAGCAATCTCTATACCAAAACTAAAGTTTGTGCATAAAAATTCAAGATTATAACATTACCTAAATGATTTCTAAAATTTCTTTACAATAATAAATCATTCATGAAGAAAATAAGAAGATAAACATTAAGATTCATTCATATCCTAAAGAACTCACCTCAATCACCATTATCCTTGATTTGGATCCAAGAAAGAGTTTAGCCAACCATGATTATATATAAGAACACTTCAATAAACATGAAAGAACTTGAATCCAACTGAAAAAATAAGTTTTACAAACTAAAGAACCGAAATCTATAAAGAAGAACACAATACAATTTCAGAAAAAATTCGGACACAAATCTGACTCTAACTTTGGACAGAAATTCGACCCTCTTAGAAGCTTTTTTTGGAGAAGTCTATTAGAGACATATTTATAGGCAATTCTGTCACCTTTCCAGATCATTAAAGAACAGCTCATTTGGACACCTGAGTCAAAAGTTATGGGCAAAACACCGAAAGGTATTCTGAAAAATCAAATCAAGACAGCTTTACAACTACTTTGGTGCACGTTTTTCTTCCTCATTTATGAGGTGTCTCCTTCTTCTTTTTGACCCAAAATAATATTAAAATATCCCCTCCAGCTTTCCATCCATGTGCTTGCCTTCTTGGATCAATGGATTGCCCAAAATAAATCAATTGTTATTTGTTGTGTGGACATGTAAGATCATGGATTGTGTTTGGGTTGATTTGAAGGTTGATTTGGGGTTGATTTAGGGCTGATTTGGGCTGAATTTGAGCATCAAATAAGTATACAAATGTACTTATTATTTGGGCTAAGATTGACATTGAAACCTTGAGTGTTTAATGGTTGAAGTTTGCACACAACATAAGGCAAGTTTGGGCTTGAAATAAATCATATGATATTCTTTTCTAGAATTAGAATAGAATTGATTTTTGGGACAAATTTGGAGCACTTATTTGAACCAAGATTTGCTTCAATCTTCAACTAAATGTCTCTTCAATTCTTTGTTCTGAATTCCGACGTTGAATTTTGTGAATTAATTCATTTAAGCTCCAAAAACCTATCGAAACATTAAAACAAACTTCATTACTAAAAAACACATCAATTATTATAAAAACAACCAAATAAAAACAATAAATACATATGTAAAATAAGAGACTTAATGACACTTTTGATGCACAATCACATCCCCCAACTTAGATTTTGCTAGTCCTCAAGCAAAACAAAACATAAAACCTTTAAAATAAAAATAATAATAATAAAAACCATAATTAGGCTCGATTCATCACACTTGAAGGACCTATCATGCAAACATTGGTATCTTTAACTTAGTGTACACAATAGCAAATAAAGAAAAATAAGCATACTCACATTCTCTAAATCAAACATCCATACAAAATTTTCAAATTCAGTCATATTTATCGTGCAACCAACATAATTGATTCATACGAAAACTCAACTTGTAATCTTCCCTTCTCACCAACACAAACAAGGTAGCAAACTAGAGAAATATCTATATATTTTTTTTCTTTCTTTTTTTCTTTCTTTTTTTTTTTTTTAATAAGATATGATTTATTTTTTGTCTTTAAGTAGTCACTTCCCTTTTGACGCGAATACAAACATTTGTGATGAATGCACCCGGTTACTCACAAAGTCACAAACTTAAAGTGCTTTGCATACTCATATTTCAAGCTGCCGTTTGACGTAAAGATAAACATTTGTGATGAATACCCCTAGTTACTAAGCAACTCAAAACATTGGAGTAGATAGAACTTTGTACACATTTATTTATTTATTTATTTATGTAATGATTATTACTCTATTTACTTAAACCTTGTTTAGGACTAGATCAAAAGGGATAATCACAAGTAAAGCATCATACTCATCTTTCATGCATATTCACACAACTCACACAACTTTTACAAGGAAAGATGTACTTCAGTAATCTTAAAAAAAAGTATGTTATATCTTGCTTTATAAGATATTATCTATCCCAAATTAAAGCATGCAATGTTCAACACAATAATGAACCCAAAAAGGTAATGATGATCCTAAACAAGTCATTCACGTACCAATGCAAGTATTTTTTTTTTTTTAACAAGCATGGTTATCTCAAGCATTCAACATAATGAAATATCTAAAATTAAGTTTTACATTATCCTCAATGTAAAAGAGAAAGAGAAGAAAAGTATAAAGATTAGAAAATTGTTACTCCCCTTCTGTTTTCAAGGATGAATGTCTGATTGAATTGGGCATGAGCTGACTTCTTGCTTGATTTTTTTTTAACCTGCATATCACAACTAAAAGAAAACATAAAAGAAAACATTGATGTTTTTTTTTTTTTTTTTTTGAAAATAAAGAACCTCACACCCCCCAACTTAAAATAATGCATTGTCCTGAATGCATGAACAAGAAAATATAAGAGATGGAAGAAAGAAGAAAAAAAAATGAAAATGAAAATAAAAATAAAAATAAAATAAAAATAAAAACTCATTACTTTTGATACTACAATGGTATTGGATCTTCAAGATCAAATGTCTCAACTTCAGCCACAATATTTTCAAGATAAAGTTTCAATCGATGACCATTTACTTTGAAAATATTTCCATTCTTGGGATTTTCTACCTCAAATGCACCATGCTCAGAGATGGATTTAATCACAAATGGACCAATCCATTTTGTCCTCAACTTCCCAGGAAAGAGATGTAATCGTGAATTATACAAGAGAACCTTTTGACCAACATGAAAGGATTTTCTAAGAATATGTTTATCATGCAAAGTTTTCATCTTATGTTTTGAAATTTTTGCATTTTCAAATGCATCATTTCTTAGCTCCTCTAATTCATCCAATTGAAGCTTTCTATTTTTGCCAACCTCGTTTTCATTGTCATTGAATTGCCGAATGGCCCAATATGCACGGTGCTCAATCTCAACAGGGAGATGACAAGGCTTTCCATAAACTAGCCTATAAGGAGACATTCCTAAAGAGGTCTTATAAGCAGTGCGATATGCCCACAAAGCATCAACTAGTCGTAGGGACTAATCTTTACGGTTTGGATTGACTGTTTTCTCTAAAATGTTCTTGATCTCCCTATTTGCCAACTCAGCTTGGCCACTAGTCTGTGGGTGATAGGGGGTACTGACCTTATGAATTACACCATATTTTCTCATCAAAATCCCAACGGGCTTGTTACAAAAATGTTTTCCCCCATCACTAATCATAGCCCGAGGCATGCCAAAACGAGAGAAAATATTTTCTTTCAAGAATTTGACCACAACTCGATGGTCATTTGTTCGAGATGCAATGGCCTCCACCCATTTAGACACATAATCAACAGCTACAAGGATGAATTGGTAACCAAATGAACTTGGAAAAGGTCCCATGAAATCAATCCCCCAACAATCAAATATTTCCAAAACAAGGATGGGGTTAAGGGGCATCATGTTACGCCTAGTGAGGCTACCTAGTCGTTGGCATCGGTCACATGCAACACAGAAGGCATGAACATCTTTAAACATGGTAGGCCAATAAAAACCACACTGCAAGATTTTGGCAATGGTTTTCTTGGAAGAGAAATGCCCACCACAGGCTAATGCATGACAAAAATTAATGACCCTTGGAATTTCATGATCAGGGATGCACCGCCTAATAATTTGGTCAGGACAATATTTAAATAGGTAGGGGTCATCCCAAAAAAAGGTGCGCACATTGCGCAAGAATTTTTGTTTGTCAAGTTTAGACCAATGAGAAGGAATCTGACTTGTGGCTAGGTAATTTGCTATGTCAGCATACCATGGAGAACCAATGTAAGAGACAGTACCTGCACAAAATAAATTTTCATCAGCAAAGAGTTCATTTATTGGAGATTCATCAATTATGGTCTTATAGCTTGAAAGACGAGACAAATGATCAGCCACTACATTCTCTACTCCCTTTTTATCTCGAATTTCAAGGTTAAACTCTTGGAGTAGGAGGATCCATCGAATCAAACGTGGTTTGGCATCTTGTTTTGTGAGCAAATATTTCAATGCTGCATGATCAGTGAAAACAATAACAAGAGATCCAACCAAATAAGACCTAAACTTGTCTAATGCAAAGACCACAGCTAAGAGTTCTTTTTCAGTTGTAGTGTAATTCAATTGAGCATCATTCAAAGTCTTGCTAGCATAATATATGACATGAGGTTTCTTGTCTTTTCTTTGCCCTAAAACAGCCCCAACCGCAAAATCACTAGCATCACACATCAGTTCAAATGGTAAAGACCAATCAGGAGCTTGCATGATTGGTGCAGTTGTCAACAACCCTTTAAGCTTTTCAAAAGCTTCTTGACATTTTGATGTCCAATCAAATGGGACATCTTGTGACAACAAGTTACACAATGGTTTGGCAATGGTACTAAAAGAATGAATGAATCTTCGATAAAAACCAGCATGTCCTAAAAAAGATCTCACATCTTTCACAGTCTTAGGGGTAGTTAATTTTTGAATGACTTCCACTTTTGACTTATCTACCTCTATCCCTTTTGAAGAGACAATGTGACCTAAAACAATACCATGTGTCACCATAAAATGACATTTCTCCCAATTGAGTACAAGATTGCTCTCTTCACACCTTTCAAGAACTTTTTCTAGATTCATTAGACACAACTCATAAGAATCCCCATAAACTAAAAAATCATCCATGAAAACTTCCAAAAAATTTTCCACCATGTCACTAAAGATACTCATCATACACCTTTGAAAAGTGGCTGGTGCATTACACAAACCAAATGGCATTCTTCTATAAGCATAAGTACCCAAAGGACAAGTGAAAGTGGTTTTTTCTTGGTCTTCTAAAGAAATCTCAATTTGGTTGTAACCTGAGTATCCATCCAGAAAACAATAGAAAGCTCTTCCAGCTACTCTTTCAAGCATTTGGTCTAAAAATGAAAGTGGAAAATGGTCCTTCCTAGTCACCATGTTCAATTTACGATAATCAATGCACATACGCCATCCAGTTTGGATTCTAGTTGGTACCAGCTCATTATTTTCATTCTTCACTACCGTGACTCCAGATTTTTTTGGGACAACTTGGGTTGGACTAACCCATTTTGAGTTTGCAATAGGGTAAATGATACCTGCATCAAGTAGCTTAAGCACTTCACCTCTCACTACTTCCTTCATGTTTGGGTTTAATCATCTTTGCATTTGCCTCACAGATTTAGCCTCTTCTTCAAGATAGATTCTATGTGTACATAAAAGAGGGCTAATTCCTTTCATATCAGTAATTTTCCACCCAATTGCTTTCTTGTGTTTTCTCACCACTCTCAAAAGTTTGTGTTCTTGCTCTATGCTAAGTTTTGATGAGATCACAATAGGATATGATTCATCTTCCCCTAGAAATGCATACTTAAGATCACTCGGTAAAGGCTTCCTTTCTAGTTTATCAGGCTGGACAAGAGATTCCTCAACTTTCACTTGGGGTGAAATCAAAGGCTCAAATGATGGGGTCCATTGACCTATTGACATAATAGGCATTGGGTCTAGATAAGTCTCGAGTTCTCTTACTTCCTCATCAACACATTCCAAAGAACAAAATCTTTCATCATGAATTAAAGTTCTCTCCAATGGATCCTTGATCCACACTCTCTCAAAGTGTTCTTGACAAACTGTTTGGATGAAATCTACCTCTCTAATGTCCTCATGTTCCCCGATTTGTTTGGAGACATTGAGTATGTTCATCTCCACAGTCATATTCCCAAAAGACAATTTCATCACCCCATTCCTACAGTTAATTAAGGCATTAGATGTAGCTAGGAAAGGTCTCCCTAAGATGACTGGGATGGGGGCATTAGAACCTTGAATTGGTGCGGTGTCTAACACTACAAAATCAATAGGAAAGTAGAATTTATCTACTTGGACCAACACATCCTCAACGACACCCCTAGGAATCTTGATTGACCTATCAGCTAATTGAAGGGTGATTCGAGTAGGCTTGATTTCTCCTAAACCTAATTGTTCGTAAACAGTGTAGGGTATTAAATTCACACTCGCTCCTAAATCCAACAAAGCTTGATCTATCTTATGACTTCCAATAATGCATGAAATGGTAGGACAACCAGGATCTTTGTATTTGGGAGGGGTCTTAAACTGGATGATAGCACTAGCATGTTCAGTTAGAAAAGCCCTTTCTTTCACATTCAATCTCTTTTTGACTGTGCATAAATCCTTAAGAAACTTTGCATAAGATGGAACTTGTTTAATTGCATCAAGGAGTGGAATATTGACTTTCACTTGTTTGAACAATTCATAGATTTCTGAGTTCATAAGATCTTGTTTAGGTTTCCCTAACCTTTGTGGAAATGGTGCTCTAGGAACAAATTCTAAATCACTCATTTTGACTCCAATTTTTCTTGAATCATCTCCTTTCTCACTCATCTCTTTCTCATTTATATCACCTTCTTTGTCACTCAAACTCTCATTTGTCACTTATGTTTTGATTCCCTCTTCACTTTCCCTAGATTTCTCCTCTATAATACCTTTAGGAATCCTAAAACCTACACCTTTGTCAACAATCTTTCCACTTCTAAGGGTAGTGATGGCTTGGACTTGTTCATGGTTTGAAGGTTCACTAGGTGAGGATTCACTCATGTGTACCTGACCTCTAGGATTAGGCATTGGTTGAGCTGGGATTTTACCCTTCTCTTGAATGCTTAGTGATTGAGTCAACTTAGTTAGTTGACTTCGAATGTCATCTAAGGTCCTATTGGTCTGGTCTTGGAATTTGTAAACTTGGTTGTTGATTCCTCCTTGTGTTTGCATGAATTGTTGAAGAGTATCCTCTAAGGATCTCTTATGAGGTGGTTGGTATGTGTTATGTGTGGGAGCATGAAATGGTTGGGGTGGAGGTTGAAATGTTTGAGGTACTGAAGAGCCCTCATTTCTCCATCCAAAATTTGGGTAGTTCCTCCATCTAGGATTGTAGGTCTCAGAGTAGGGATTGCCTACTTGGTTTGGAAATGGCTTTCTAACATTACTTGAATGAGAAGTTTGGCCATATAGCACTTCCTTGAAGGCTGGAATGGTAGGACACTCAGTTGTCCTATGCCCTTTGCTCTCACAAACAACACAACTTTCCTCTTGTTGTTCACTTATGACATGCACTTTTTTAATCTCAAGAGACTCTACTTTCCTAGCCAATGAGGCTAATCTAGCATTGAGGTCATCAGTCTCTTTCAATTGAAACTTCCCACTTGAATGAGAAATGGTGTTTCTAGACTCAACATGAACTGGGAGAGAAGTCTCCCATTGCTTTGTGTTTTCAGCCAATTGATCAAAAAAATCAAAGGCCTCACTTGGTTCTTTGTCATAAAACTCACCATTACATATGGTTGACACTAGCTTTTTAAAATCTACGGTAAGAGAGTCATAAAAGAAACTCACTAACCTCCACATCTCAAAACCATGATGAGGGCATGCATTTAACAAGTCTTTGAACCTTTCCCAAGCTTGGTGAAATGACTCATTTGGACTACAAGAAAAATTCATCATTTGACGTTGTAAAGCTGCTGTCCTATGAGTGGGGAAGTATTTTTTAAAAAATTCAGCTTGCATTTCTCTCCATGTACCTATAGACCTAGGACGCAAGGAGTTTAGCCAAATCTTGGCTTTATCCTTTAGAGAGAATGGGAACAATTTAAGCTGAATGGTTTCCTCTGTGCATGTTCTATCAATAAAAGTATTACATACCTCTTCAAAGTCTTTAATGTGTATGTATGGATTTTCAGAATCCATACCATGAAATGTGGGAAGAAGTTGAATCATGCCCGGTTTCAAATTGAAAGCTTGTTGGTTAAGAAGTAAGATAATACACGAAGGTGTACTTTGTCTAGCCGGGTGAAGATACTCTCTAAGAGTTCGAAAATTAGGTTGATCATTGAATTGTGGAGGTCCATTACCTTGAACACTCCCTTCACCCTCTACATCTTCAACATTAGCCATGATAAAATAATAATAATAATAATAATAATAATAATAATAATAATAATAATATAACAATTATATGAATATGAAAAGAAAGGAAAGAAAAGAAAAAAAATTGCAAATAAAAGTAATAGCTCAAAAATAAAAATACAACAAATTAAGAAATTCACTCTCCAATTAATAAGCACTATTAACAACAATAAACATTAAAAGATAATTATAAGAAGCTTGAATAAAAAGGCGGTGATACCGGCCAAGCACTTTAGATAATAAATATAAGAAAAATAACAACAATAAACATTAAAAAAATAATTATAACAAGCATGAATAAACAAAAGGCGGTAATACCGGCCAAGCACTTCAAACAATAAATATAACAAAAATAATCATAACAAAACAACAAAATAAAAAGGAAATAAACAAGAGGCGGTAATACCGGCCAAGCACTTTAGACAATAAATATAAGAAAAATAACAACAATAAACATTAAAAGATAATTATAACAAGCATGAATAAAAAAAACAAAAGGCGGTAATACCGGCCAAACACTTTAGATAATAAATAAAAACAAAACAACAAAATAAAATGAAATAAACAAGAAAAATATTAGAAAATAATAAGAATAGACAATAAAAGAAAAATGGTTGAACCAACCAAAATCCAACAATTAATAGTCCAGTCCACAGTCCAATATCCGAAATGTTAAGGTCAATTTTTTTTTTTGAGGCGGTAAAACCAGCCAATTTAATTTAATTTTTTTTTATATGATTTTTTTTTAGTTTTCCAATAATCAAATCTAAATTTGTTACCTTTGCTTGCTAGCTCCCCGGCAACGGCGCCAAAATTGCTTGACCGCTTTTTATGATCGGCTTGTTTTAACTCGCAAGTGCACGAGTGTGCGATGTAGCAATTAACTCAGTAAGATCGAGGTCATATCCACAGAGAGCTAGATCTGGAAATTAAGCTAAGTAACAAAAAAAAAACTCAAGAGAAATTAAATTAACAATAACTTGGTTGAAAATAATTGATGGATTTGTTTTCAAAGATAAAAAAAAATGTAAATAGATTTCAAATGACAAGAAAAGTAAGTCTTGGTCCAAATCAATTTTAATGGTGATGTATTGGTGATTTCTTCAACATATATAAGATAACTCAACCTAATCTCAACGATGGTGATATTAGATTTGAAGATATTACAATGAAGTTTAAAAGGATGAAGATTGATTATTGCTTAAGAAAGATATTACAATGAAGTTTAGAAAGATGAAGATTGATTATTGCTTAAGAATGAACAAGTACTTTCATATTAAGTAAGACATTGAATCAAGCAATCTCTATACCAAAACTAAAGTTTGTGCATAAAAATTCAAGATTATAACATTACCTAAATTATTTCTAAAATTTCTTTACAATAATAAATCATTCATGAAGAAAATAAGAAGATAAACATTAATATTCATTCATATCCTAAAGAACTCACCTCAATCACCATTATCCTTGATTTGGATCCAAGAAAGAGTTTAGCCAACCATGATTATATATAAGAACACTTCAATAAACATGAAAGAACTTGAATCCAACTGAAAAAATAAGTTTTACAAACTAAAGAACCGAAATCTATAAAGAAGAACACAATACAATTTTAGAAAAAATTCGGACACAAATCTGACTCTAACTTTGGACAGAAATTCGACCCTCTTAGAAGCTTTTTTTGGAGAAGTCTATTAGAGACATATTTATAGGAAATTCTGTCACCTTTCCAGATCATTAAAGAACAGCTCATTCGACCCTCTGAGTGTTTAATGGTTGAAATTTGCACACAACATAAGGCAAATTTGGGCTTGAAATAAATCATATGATATTCTTTTCTAGAATTGGAATAGAATTGATTTTTGGGACAACTTTGGAGCACTTATTTGAACCAAGATTTGCTTCAATCTTCAACTAAATGTCTCTTCAATTCTTTGTTCTGAATTCCGACGTTGAATTTTGTGAATTAATTCATTTAAGCTCCAAAAACCTATCGAAACATTAAAACAAACTTCATTACTAAAAAACACATCACTTATTATAAAAACAACCAAATAAAAACAATAAATACATATGTAAAATAAGAGACTTAATGACACTTTTGATGCACAATCATTAACCATGGAATTGGGCTATGAAAGTGCCAAATATTTGTTAAACCAAGGGTTATACAACATAAATCTAGATCAACCATTTAACAAAGAAAGTATTAAAAGTGAAAAAAATAACAAATACAAAACATGTTAGTATCAAACATGTTAGTTCATATTGAGTTTATACTATACTTATTCTTACACCATTAGTGTAACATTTTCACATTGACATAATAAACTTAACTAAACATAATGAAAGAGAGAAATATAAATAAAAAACATAAAAACATAAATAAGATATAAGTTAACTAAGTAAAGAATAGGAAATGAAATGTACAAAGAAGAGATTAATGGAAATTAACTAAGTAAAGAATAGGAAATGAAAGGTATAAACAAGAGACTAATGAAAGTTTACTAAGTAATATAAAGAATAGAAAATGAAAGGTATAAATAAGAGATTAATGAAAGCAAAACTTAAGCAATATAAAGAAAAAGAGCAAGAACATGATATTGATCTTGATTGGAAAACCAAGATGCCTAAATGCATAAAAAATACCTACTTTTATAAGCCTAAATTTAGAACTATTGATTTGTTGACTAATTATTGAGTGGGTGGCAACATCTTGACTTGGTAACAATCTTTGTCTTCTTGTTTGAACAGAATATCATTGTTAACATCAAAAATTGAATAAATTATCCTCATAAAAGTTCTAGACAATTATCTCAGCTTTCCAACAAAAAGAATGAGGTCATTTGAACTTATAGAACTTAAGATATAGGTTAAACAATGAATAGTGTCTGAGTTACAGGATATATTCAAACTTTTTCATTGTTGCTACAATTTAAACTTAAAAACGACCTTTCAGAATCTTGGAATCCCATGAAAATTTTAGGCATATGTCTAGCTTTCTATCCATATAGAGCAGACCTAAATTTAAGTTCTACAGCTCCAGTTATGATTCAATTATTGAATAGTATTCCTTTTCTAAGCTTGGCTCTCTCCTTGTGTTCTAAGTTTCAAAAGTTAAACTCATCAATCAATCCTTTATTTATGTCATAGGCCTGCATTTAGGATAAATATTTACCATTAATTAAAGGTATCTTATATTTATTAGATATGTTATTATAAAACATGCTCTAGTTAAAGAGTTATTGATACTTTAAGTGCAATATGACGATATAAAACCTTGATAAAAATGCACTTTTAAGTATTAATCAAACAACAACAACAACAATAATTAGTTAAAGAGAACTTTGAGATATAAGATTAATGTGACGATTAAACAATGATAAAAGCAAACGTCAAGGTTAGAAGATCCACTAATAGTATTTTAAACAAGCATAGTATAAACTTTTTTTATTACTTAACTGGAAACCACACACAAAAGAGGTTCCAATTGGATTATAAATTGTTAACATGATTACATTAGTTATCTTATTCGAAAATGTTAATACTTGTAAATGGTGTCATGTATTCATGATTATAACTTATGTTCATAACAAATCAACTTCCTTTCATAGCACAGGTGTCGATTATACCATACAGTTTGGGCTATGAAAGTGTCAGTTATTTATTGTTCCAAGGGTTATCAAACATAAATCTAGATTAATCATTTAACAAGAAAAGTATTAAAAGTGAAAAAGATAAAAAAATACAAAACATGTTAGCATTAAACATTAAAGTCCATGTTGAGTTTATACTATACTTATTCTTACACTATTAGTGCACCTCTTTCACCTTGACATAATAAACTTAACTAAACATAATGAAAGAGAGTAATATAAAAAAATAAGATAAGAACATAAATAAGATATAAGTTAACTAAGTAAAGGAAAGGAAATGAAAAACATAAACAAGATATTAATGAAAGCAAAACTTAAGCATTACAAAAATATAAAAAAAAGAGAGCAAGAACATGATCTTTATCTAAAAATCAAGATGCCTAAATGTATGGTAAATGCCTCATTTTATAAGCTAAAATTTGTAATTATTTTTTTGATGACTAATTGTTGAGTGGGTGGCCACATCTTGACTTGGTAACAATCCTTATTTTCTTATCTGAAAAAAATGTTATTACGAACATCAAAATTTGAACAGATTGTTTGCATTAAAGTTCTATGAAATTATCTTAGCTTTCCAATATAAAAATTTGGTGTATTTAGACTTCTAGAACTCGAGATATAGGTTAAACACTAAATAGTGTCTAAGCTGCAAGATATATTTTGACTTCTTTGTTGTTGCTAAGATTTGGACTTCCAAATAAAAGAATTGAGTCTTGAATTCTAATGAATGTTTTAGGCTTATATCTTAGCTTTCTAGCCATATAAACCAAATTGAAATCCAACATTTACAACTCCAGATATAATTCAATGACTGAATAATGTTCCAGTTTGGACTGAACCATTATCTCTTTTCTATGCTTCACCCTCTCTTTGTTTTTTCAATTTCAATAGTTGAACACATCAATCAATCCTTTGATATGTGATAGGCATGCATTTAAGATGAATATTTACTATAAATTAAAGGTATCTTATAGTATTAGACTTGTTATTATAAAACTTGCTTTAGTTGAGTTATTGATACTTCAAGTGCAAAATGATAATATAAAACCTTAATAAAAATACATTTTTAAATACTAATCAATAACGTTCAATATACATACATGAGATAATACAACAATGACCTATTTGAGAAACCTTTTATAAGAAACTAAAGCTGTATGTATAAGGTAAAGCTCATCAGAAAATCAAAATGCAATGAGCATGACGCTTCGTACTATGAGATAATCAGTCCACACAAGTTGGTGACTTTTCCAATTAACTAGGGTTCAAATACGATGTGCACAAAGACTAACACTACCCTATTAGCATAATTATTCTAACTAGCATACCATAGCTTCATAATCATAATCAAACAGACATATTTATATCTCAAGGCTCAACTCATGACATCAATCCAATGAGGAGCTATCAATTTAGAAGTCAATTCAAAATATGTATTAGTTCATATCAAAAATTCAGATTTAATAATTGATCATGCTTTATCATAACAAGGATCTAATCAACATGTATATTATCAAAAAGCATGATCCAATTCATATTAACAACTCAAATATTTATAATATTTCTCATGCATATAAAAAATTATCCACTTACCTAACTCAAAAGTGAATGGAACTCAAAAGCAAATATCGGAAGAATTCCTACTGATGTCCTACATGTAGAATATCAGAATCATCTGAATACAAAAAAAAACATATTAAAAAATGATTCGAGAAGAATGTACAACCTATTTAATATACTTAATTAAGGATTTATTCTATAACCTTATATGTTTTTGAACTAAACTAGTCATTTTTTCCAAAAACCCAAAAAATAAAAGGTTTTCTTGAAATCTAATTCATAAAAGAACAAATAATAAGACTTGATAATAATTCACTAAATAACCCTTAATAACACATCAAACCAATCTAAAAAAGCTAATCTTATTACTAAGGACTAATCTGGAGTTTTATCAAATTTTTAAGGTCAAATTATAATTTTATCAAATTGAAGGACCAAACTAAAAATATCATAAATTCATGACTATGCTAGAATTTTGCTCATAATTCATCCTCAATTCTATCCAGAATCTTTGATTATGCTCTAAGGACCATTTTGGAATTTTATCAAAATTTTAGAGTTAAATTGTAATTATAATTGTAATTGTAATTGTCATATTAGAGGACCAAACTAAAAATATCATAAATTCACAACTATACTAGAATTATGCTCCAAGGACCAATCTGTGATTTTCCATAGTTTTGGTAAACAACAATTTTTACAAATTGAGGTACCAAACTGAAATTTCATCATCTTCAACTTCAAACCCAGAATTATCCACAGATCACCTCCTAATATATTAAGATTTCTAACTCAAATTCACTATTTAAACAAATCATAACACAAAATCATCATCTTTACCTAAAATCTTTCAAAATCAACTAAATAACACATTACTCATAACAATCAACCTATAATATTCAGATCAATTCATCAATCAAACCCAAAACACAATTTTCAAAACTCTTATATTCAACAAAATAAAAAATTAAATCTAAAGAAAACACATTTTTATATATTAAAGCATAAATCATTAACTTATTTTCTCTTTTTCTTATTTCTTTTTTCTTCTCTCCTATTGGTTTTTCACTCTCAATTTCATATCCCTCTTTCTTTTCTTTTATTTTTATATTTATATTTATCATGTTTTATTCAATGACCATAATACTCCTTATTCATTTATACCTATTTGTAAGCCTTGAAGGGCTTTGTTGCCTTTTTCTAATCTCTTTTATTTTCAAAACATCATAGTGACTGATCTTAACTTTCTTTATCTCCACCAATTGCTTTCTCTCTATCTCTCCACCTACGACAATCAATCTCTCTCTCACTACTAGCACCGTCGCCACCCATAAAAGCCCTATTTAAATAATTTGAGATATAATTCACCTTTTTCATCTATCAATTTGATGTTTTGTTGGGCTAATTTATGAAATTTTTAGGTTAGGGTTTTAGAATTTAGTTTAGGGTTTTGATTAGTACTTAAAAGTGCATTTTTATCAAGGTTTTATATCATCATTTTGCACTTGAAGTATCAATAACTCCTTAACTAAAGCATGTTTTATAATAATATATCTAATAATATAAGATACCTTTAATTTGTGGTAAATTGACACAACGAAAAGATTGATATCTTCTCCCAAGTGCAGGAGTGTCGAAGTAATAAATAACCCGGCAAGACAGGGGCGAACCATAGAGAGGTTAATTGTACAAATTATAAACAACAATTATAAACAACAACAATAATAATAGTAATAACAACAATAACAACAATTACAATAATAATAATAATAATAGTAATAATAATAATAAAGAAAGAGAAGAAGAAGAAGATGATGAGAACGTAGAGATGGAAAACTAATGTAAGGGTTAAACAATAATAATAACAAATGTCAAAGTTAGAGGTTCCACTAATGGTATGTCAAACAAGTATAGTATAAACTCTTATTATTCAATTGGAAACCACACACAAAGGAGGTTCCAATCAGATTATAGATTGTTAACATGATTACATTAGTCATCTTATTCGATTAATGCTAGTACTTGTAAATCTCGTCAAGCATTCATGATTATAACTTATGTTAACAACAAATCAAGTTCCTTTCATAGCTCAGGTGTCGGTTATACCATACAATATGGGCTATGAAAGTACCAAGCATTTGTTGTACCAAGTACTATGAAAGTGCCAAGCATTTGTTGTACCAAGTGTTATACAACATAAATCAAGATTAGTCATTTAACAAGCAAAGTATTAAAGAGTGAACAAGATAACAAATACAAAACATGTTAGTATCAAACATTAAAGTCCATATTGAGTTTACACTATACTTATTCTTACACCATTAGTGTAACCTTTTCACCTTGACATAATAAACTTAGCTAGACATAATAAAAGAAAAAAAAATAAAAAAAATAAAAACATAAATAAGATAAGAGTTAACTAAGTAAAGGAAAGGAAATGAAAGGCATAAACTTGATATTAATAAAAGCAAAGGGACTAGTAATAAGTTGGTTGGGGGGTGTGATTAGTACTTAAAAGTGCATTTTTATCATGGTTTTATATCATCATTTTGCACTTGAAGTATCAATAACTCCTTAACTAAAGCATGTTTTATAATAATATAAGATATCTTTAATTTATGGTAAATGTTCATTTTAAATACAGGCCTATCACATAAATGAAAGGAATGATTGATGACTTTAAGAACTTAAATTGCAAGGGCAAAAAGATGACCAAAATTAGAAAAGAGATGCCGGTGCAATCCAAACCGAAACACTGTTCAGTAATTGGGTCATATCGGGAGTTATAGATCTCAGATTTAGGTCTACTTTATATGGCTGGAAAGGTAAGACATAGGCCTATAATGTTTATACGGAACCCAAGATCTAAAAATGCCATTTTCAAGTCCAAATTGTAGCAACAACAAAGAAGCCCGAATCTGTCCTCCAGCCTCAGCACTGTTCAGTATTTTGGCCATATCTGGAGTTCTAGAAGTCCAAATGAGCTGACGTTTTTACACAAGAAAGCTGAGACAATTGCCTACAACTTTCATGTCAAGTGGCTCCAAAGACAATGTCCTACAACTTTCATGTTTTCAAGTGGCTCCAATTTTGACGTTATCAATGACGTTTTGGGCAGACAAGAGAAGATAAGGATTGCCACCAAGTCAAAAGTTGGCCACCCACTCATCAATTAGTCATCAAGTCAATAGTTCCCAATTTTGGCCTATAAAAGGATGCATTTGCCATGCATTTAGGCATCTTGGTCTCCAAATCAAGATCATGCTCTTCCTTTCTCTCTTTGTATTTTTTATGCTTTGTTTTCATTAATTCTAAGTTTATGCCTTTCATTTCCTTTCCTTTACTTAGTTAACTTTTATGTTGTTATTTTGTTTATCTATTTTTCTTTCTTTCATTATGTCTAGCTCAGTTAATTATGTCAAGGTGAAAAGGTTACACGAATGGTGTAAGAATAAGTATAGTGTCAACTTAATATGGACTTTAATGTTTGATACTAACATGTTTTGTACTTGTTATCTGGTTCACTCTTTAATACTTTGCTAGTTAAATGACTAATCTTGATTTATGTTGTATAACACTTGGTACAACAAATGCTTGGCACTTTCATAACCTATACTGTATGGTATAACCGACACCTGAGCTATGAAAGGAACTTGATTTGTTGTTAACATAAGTTATAATCATGAATGCTTGACGAGATTTACAAGTAGTAGCATTAATCGAATAAGATGACTAATGTAATCATGTTAACAATCTATAATCTGATTGGAACCTCCTTTGTGTGTGGTTTCCAATTGACTAACAAGAGTTTATACTATACTTGTTTGACATACCATTAGTGGATCCTCTAACCTTGACATTTGTTATTATCATTGTTTAATCGTTACATTAATATTCCTTCTCTTGTTTAATCCTTACATTAATTTTCCATCTTAAAGTTCTCATCTTCTTCTTCTTCTTCTCCTTCTTTTTCTTTATTATTATTATTATTATTATTATTATTATTATTATTATTATTGTTATTATTGTTATTATTGTTATTACTATTATTATTGTTTTTGTTATTATTGTTGTTGTTGTTGTACTATTGTCGTTTATAATTTGTACAATTAACCTCCCTGTGGTTCGACCCCGGTCTTGCCGGGTTATTTATTACTTCGACACTCTTGCACTTGGGAGAAGACATCAATCTTTTAGTGGTGTCAAGTTTTTGGCGCCGTTGCCGGGGAGGTAAGTTGTATAAATTATAGTTTTTATTTTATTTTCTCTTTTCACTTTTCTTGTATATAACTTTGTCTCTTTTGTTTTGTTTCTCCTTATTTTGTTTTCTTCCTTCTTCTTTTGTGTTCTTTTTCTTTTTATTCTATTTCTACACGTGCATGAGAGCGTGGTCATGTACATCAAGTGGTAGACTTTGTAGGGTATCCTCATCATTTTCAGAAAATATGGCCGAAGAAGATAATCAATCACTTCATAATGAGAATAATGAGAATAATCGTGCTAGAACACTTAGAGACGACATGAATCCCACAAGAACAAGTGCACCATCATGCATAGTTTTTCCTCCTAATGCATCTCATTTTAATTTTAAACCGGGCATTGTTCAAGTTTTACCTTCTTTTCATGGCTTAGAATTGGAAAATCCATACTTGCATTTAAGGGAATTCGAGGAGGTCTGCAACACATATAATAATTTAAATTGTAGTATGAACACCATCAGATTAAAGCTTTTTCCTTTTTCATTAGAAGATAAAGCTAAAACATGGCTACAAAATTTGAGACCAGGATCCAATCGTGCTTGGGATGAAATGCAATAACAGTTTTTAAAAAAGTTTTTTCCATCTCACAGAACAAACTCTTTCAAAAGACAAATTACCACTTTCACTCAAAAACCAGGAGAAACATTTTACAAATGTTGGGATAGGTATCGAGACTTGCTTAGTACTTGCCCTCATCATGGTTTTGAAACATGGAGATTGGTTTCACATTTCTATGAAGGGTTAACACCTAGAGATAGACAAATGGTTGAATTGATGTGCAATAGAACTTTTGAAGATAAAGACCCTGTTGAAGCAATGGAGTACTTAGACTTGTTACCTGAAAATGCTCAAAATTGGGACACCGCGGGTACTTATGAGGCACCGAGTAAAACTCAACCTCATACATCTAGTGGAGGTATGTACAACCTTAGGTCTTTCATGACCTTCAAGCCAAGTTTGCATCTTTAGCTAGAAAAGTCGAGGCACTAGAATTGAAAAAGAGTGGTCAATTAAAATCTGTTGAAAACATTGTGTGTCAAATCTGTGAAACAAATGAACACTCAACTAACGATTGTCCAACCTTGCCTTCTTTTAAGGAATGTCTCCATGAACAAGCCGATGCTTTAAACAGTTTCCAAATGGCCAACCACAATCCATACTCCCAAACATACAACCCTGGTTGGAGAAATCACCTAAATTTCAGTTGGAAGAGTGAGAACAACAATGCACAAACTTCACAACCAACATTTCAAGCACACCATAATTTCCAAAATTCTCATGGATATGCACCTCCTTATGCTCCACCTTCTAGAAGAAATCTTGAGGAAACATTGCATGCATTCATTGAAAAGTAAGAGAATCAATACTCAACTTGCTCAAAACATGACAGATTTTAAAGATACTCTTGCAAAATTAACATCTGCTCTCAGTTTCCAAGAGAAAGGTAAGTTTCCATCTCAGCCATAACAAAATCCCAAGGGGCAATACAATGCAAATGCAAGTAGTTCCGGAAGCCAACACATGGATCAAGTCAAATCAGTCACTACTCTGTGCAGTGGTAAAGTTATTGAAAAACCCACTCTTGAACCTTATGAGAAAGATGATGAGTCAATCTCTGAGGGTAAGGAAGGGGTTGAATCTGAAAATTGCAAAGAAATGACTGATTCACCACCAGAACTTCCATTTCCTCATGCCATGACCAAACAAAGGAAAGTCAATCACAACTCTGAAATTTTTGAAATTTTCAAACAGGTAAGAATCAATATACCTTTGCTGGATGCTATTAAACAGGTTCCTTCCTATGCTAAATTTTTGAAAGATCTATGCACTGTGAAGAGGAAACTGAATGTGAAAAAGAAAGTCTTTCTAGTCGAACAAGTAAGTGTCATTCTTCAGAACAATAATGCTTTGAAATATAAAGACCCTGGTTGTCCTACAATTTCTTGCTTTATTGGAGAACAAAAAATTGAAAGAGCCTTACTTGATCTTGGTGCTAGTGTGAATTTACTTCCATATTCAGTTTTTCAGAGTCTCAATCTAGGTGAGTTAAAACCAACTTCTATATCTCTTTTACTTGCCGATAGATCTGTAAAAGTGCCTAGAGGAATAATTGAAGATGTGTTAGTACAAGTCGATAAATTCATTTATCTTGTGGATTTTATTGTCTTGCATACAGAACCTGTTGAAGCATGTAATTCATTTCCTGTTATTTTAGGACGTCCATTTCTTGCAACCTCTAACGCATTGATTAATTGTAGGAATGGACTGATGAAGCTATCATTTGGAAACATGACATTGGAGATGAATATTTTCAACATTTGCAAGCAACCTAGAGATGATAATGATTTACAAGAAGTAGATCATATTGACGAATTAGTTTATGATCAACTTGAATCTACTTTAAATAAAAATAAATTGGATGAATCTGAAGATTTGCAAATGATTTATTCTGAGGAAGAAATCACAGATGAAAAACGCACCGAAAATGTTGATGCAAATCTTTTGTCAATAGTGACAATATATTCGACATCTGACATCACACCAATCGATGATTACTTTCCTAACGAATCCTTACTTTCTCTTAGTCCAATGCCTTGGTATGATAAAAATATCAATTTTCTTGCTTTAGGAGATTTGCTAGCTGATTGGAGTACTCAAGACAAAGAAAAGTTTTTGAACGAAGTGAAGAATTTTTATTGTGATGACCCTAACTTATTCAAATATTGTCCTGATCAAATATTTCAAAGATTCATTCCCGACAATGAGGTAAGTAGTGTCATTAAACTTTGTCATTTTGAAGCATGTGAAAGTTATTTCTCGTAAAAAAAGACAGCTACAAAAATCTTTCAAAATGGATTTTATTGGCCCACCATGTTCAAGGACACGCATGCATTCTGCAAAACTTGTGAAAATTGTCAAAAAGTTGATACTGGTCAAAAAGTTTTGTTTTATAATTCTCAACTCTATCCATTCCCTAGAGAGCTAAGATCAAGATGGAACAATCCTTATAGGGCCTGTGATATTGAGAATTCAATGAATGACAATGTGTTTAAGGAAAATGGACATCGTTTGAAAGCTTACTTTGATAATTTTCCTAGTGAAAATGAATCAACTGGTTTAAATGATCTTGTAGATAAAGGTTGATTATTTTGTTTTTCTTACATTGTTTTTGTGTTTTTTTTTTAGTGATTTTTGCTAGTTTCTCTCACCTCGGTCAAATGGCGGAGAACGGTACTCCGTGACTTAAGTCGGTTCTTTTGGTTTCCCACAATAACTGATATTTGTGTATATAATTGTGCAATTATTTGAATCTCTCTTCCAATTCTCATTTGAAAATGGACACTAATCTTGAAAAATTAAAAAAGTATTTTCTCGCTCTACCTTAGAATGCGATTATAAAAATTTACCGTGCTAGATGTGCAAGATTGAAATTGTTATTGAATCATGGAATTCCTGAAGATATTCGCTGGTTGATTGAAGCAAAGGTTCGATTATCAGGTGAGTCCTCTAATTCCTTAATTTCACACATGCCTAGAACAGGTAAAAGCACTTTTGCAAAGAAACGTCATCCAAAACGACTGAAAGTCTGTCATCAATGTGCTAAATGGACTTGTAATACACAATGTCGTTCTTTAGGAATGATATCTATAAACCGTGAAGATAAAATACAATTCATTAAGGATGGCCTGAGTAAGGAGTCTTTAGATAATCTTCTATGGACTCTTGAGACGCATCCTAGTGGAGATGTGCATCGTGCAATTCATGATTTATAGCCACTATTTCATAAAGAACATGATCGACTTAGTCTTGGGAATCTGACTAAAAAAGACCCTGTTTGCTAGTTTTTAAGAAAACTAGATGGGAAGCCTATCCCCGACCCATAGAGGGCGTTTAAGTCGTTCTTGGACGTAAAACCAAGGGAAGATGTGAGCCACAATCACAACTACCTGTACATACACATGCTTTTTCAAAAGTAAATAAATAAATAAATAAATAAAGAGAGAGAGAGTGTGTGTGAGACTCCAGCTAGCCTATATATAGGTGGTATGATTGCCTTTCTAATTTCTCATCTATAAAACCCTCTCTTCCTTCCTTTCATTTTTACTCAACCCATACATTCAACAACTACAAAAGTGTGTAGAAATGGCAAGTTCCTCAGGTCATCATATAAGAAATATTTTTGTTTTTGGTGGATCTAGTCCTGGGAAAGAAAAGGAGTTTTTAGAATCAACAAATCATCTTGGTCAAATGCTAGCTGAGAGAAAGATTCATTTAGTGTATGGGGGAGGCAGTCTTGGGTTAATGGGAGGTGTGTCAATAGCTGTATTTTTAGGAGGTAGTCAAGTTTTGGGGGTCGTCCCCGAAGCTTTAGCACAAGGGGACATCATTGGAAAAACAATTGGAGAGGAACTTCAGGTCTCCACAATGTCGGCTCGAATGAATGCAATGTTTAACCATGTTGATGCCTTCATTACTTTACCAGGTGGTCTAGGTACATTGGAAGAGATCTTTCATATTTCCTCTTGGGCTCAACTGCACGTTCACCATAAACCCATAAGTTTGTTTTGCACATTCACCATAAACCCATAGGTTTGTTAAATGTTAATGGTTATTATGACAAGTTGTTGTCTTTTCTTGATCATGCTGTGGAACAGGAATTTCTAACATCTTCTACACGACAAATCATAATCTCTGCTGCTACTGCTGAACAATTAATTGACCAACTACAATCTTTCATTCCTGTAATTGATCCTTCCATGAGTCGCATAAATTGGTCAACTAAGGAAAGCCACCTTCCATGAGTCGCATAAATTGGTCATCTAAGGAAAGCCGTAAAAAGCTTAGATTGGATTTGAGCCTTCATTTGTGAATTTTTGTGTCTTTTGGTTTTATTATTGTGTTTTGTTATTTCTTATTTTTGTTTCAGTGTGTTTCAAGTTTGTCAGTGTTCGTTATTTCAGGTGATATCTTCTATATTCTATCTTTCTCCCTTTAAACATTGAGGACAATGCCTCGTTTTGGTTGGGGGGAGAGGGTAGTAGTTGATAAAAAAAAATGTTTTCCATTTCATAAAGCATGTGCATAATTGTTGTTACTAGGATGGCAGAGTAAAGGAGCTCTTTCACTAGGATGGCAGAGTAAAGGAGTTCTTTTGTTAAAGTGACTCTTGAAACGCATCTTAGTAACCATTCTTAACAAGGTCTATTATAATACTTCATGAAATATTCAGCTTTACAAACTCTCACATTGTTATCACTTAATTCTGCTCATATACTTATTTAACATGTATTCTTAAACCTTAATTTACACACACACACTTTAACATATGATTGTGGGTTGCATATTGAATCTGTCCTCCAGCCCAAGCACTGTTCAGTATTTTGGCCATATCTGGAGTTCTAGAAGTTAAAATGAGCTGAATGTTTTACACAACAAAGCTGAGACAATTGCCTACAACTTTCATATTTTCGAGTGGCTCCAATTTTGACGTTATCAATGACATTTTGGGCAGACAAGAGAAGATAAGGATTGTCACCAAGTCAAGAGTTGGCCACCCACTCATCAATTAGTCATCAAATCAATAGTTCTTAATTTTGGCCTATAAAACGAGACATTTGCCATGCATTTAGGCATCTTGGTCTCCAGATCAAGATCATGTTTTTGCTTTCTCTCTTTGTATTTTTTGTAATGTTTATGCTTTGTGACACGATTAAAAGATTAATGTCTTCTCCCAAGTGTAGGAGTGTCGAAGTAATAAATAACCCGGCAAGACCGGGGTCGAACCATAGAGAGGTTAATTATACAAATTATAAACGACAATAGTACAACAATAACAATAATAATAACAACAACAATAATAATAGTAATAACAATAATAGCAATAATAACAATAATAACAATAATAATAACAATAATAATAATAATAATAATAATAATAATAATAGTAGTAGTAGTAGTAGTAGTAGTAGTAGTAGTAGTAGTAGTAATAATAATAATAATAATAATAAAGAAAAAGAAGGAGAAGAAGAAGAAGAAGATGAGAACTTTGAGAAGGAATATTAATGTAACGATTAAACAATGATAATAACAAATGTCAAGGTTAGAGGATCCACTAATGGTATGTCAAACAAGTATAGTATAAACTCTTGTTAGTCAATTGGAAACCACACACAAAGGAGGTTCCAATCAGATTATAGATTGTTATCATGATTACATTAGTCATCTTATTCAATTAATGCTACTACTTGTAAATCTCGTCAAGCATTCATGATTATAACTTATGTTAACAACAAATCAAGTTCCTTTCATAGCTCAGGTGTCGGTTATACCATACAGTATGGGCTATGAAAGTGCCAAGCATTTGGTTGTACCAAGTGTTATACAACATAAATCAAGATTAGTCATTTAACAAGTTTATTTACCAAGCAAAGTATTAAAGAGTGAACAAGATAACAAATACAAAACATGTTAGTATCAAACATTAAAGTCCATATTAAGTTTACACTATACTTATTCTTACACCATTAGTATAGCCTTTTCACCTTGACATAATAAACTTAGCTAGACATAATGAAAGAAAGAAAAATAAATAAACAAAATAAAAACATAAATAAGATAAAAGTTAACTAAGAAAATGAAATGAAATGAAAGCCATAAACATGATATTAATGAAAGCAAAGAATAAGCAATACAA